>NC_041218.1:69331553-69346143 GCF_002837175.3 Physeter macrocephalus
TGTGCCCCGCAACGGGAGAGGCCACAACAGTGAGAGGCCCGCGTACCACAAAAAAAAAAAAAAAAAAAAAAAAAAGATAACATGCATCCCAATGTTCACAGCAGCACTGTTTACAAAAGCCAAGACATGGAAGCAACCTAAAAGTCCATTGACAGATGAAAGGATAAAGAAGATGTGATGTGTATACACACAACACACACACATACACACACACACACACACACAATGGAATATTACTCAGCCACCAAAATGAATAAAATAATGCTATTTGCAGCAACATGGTTGACCTATAAATTATCATACTAATTAAGTCAAAGACAAATATCACATATCATTTATATGTGGAATCTAAAAAATGATACAAATGAACTTATTCACAAAATAGGAAAAGACCCACAAATATAGAAAACAAACTTATGGTTACCAGAGGGGAAAGGGCAGGAGGGGAGGGGAGGATAAATTAGGAGGTTGGGATTATCAGATACAAACTACTATATACAAAATAGATAAACTACAAGGTCCTACTATAAAGCACAGGGAACTATATTCAATATCTTATAATAAACTATAATGGAAAATTATGAAAAAAGAATATATATATAGTTATAAATATGTATAACTGAATCACTTTGCTATAAACCAGAAAGTAACACAACATTGTAAATCAACTATATTTCAATAAAAAAATAAAAATTAAAAAATGAAAAAAATGAAAAAAAACCTTTAGGAATATATATGTAGACATTCTACAGTATTTTTTATCCAGTTCTTGTCAACTATAAAACTACTGAGTTCGGGAGATACAAACTTTGGTTTTGCAAAAGCTCAGATCATAATTCCTTTTTGGCTTTTAGTTGTAATGAAGGAGATTGTAATCATCTATTTGTTGATACTTGCTATGTGGCCAAAGACAAAGTGAAAAAACTGTTATTTGGTTTGGGCTTGGTGATCATCACTAAACTGGATGTTCTCTTTGAAACTGTGTTGAAATTATTCAAAGTAAAGATATTTAATTTGAAAACAATATTGGAGAAGCACTGATGGTGTTCTACAAATTTTAATGAAACCATGACCAGGAAGTGGTTCACTAACAATTGAATTAGATTTAGAGGCTCCTAATCAGCTCTAAAAAATGGCCCTCTCCCTATCAAGATACAAAACATGTGAAAAAACAGTGCTAAATATCAAATAACAGTCCAAAAAGTCCTCCCTGTGCTCCATAACTGTGGTCTATGTGTTGCCAAAGAGATACATACTTGGCCAGATCAAAAAATGAAATGGACATTCTGCATGGTACTTGGAACATGGGGTGCGGGGGAGGGAGGAGATCATGCGACTTCTTAAGTAATGTCGTGTACAGTAACACTTTTACTTGACAGATACATTTGACACTTTAAATATATCCAAACTGAAACTTCAAGGGACAACCATCAATATTTTTGCTTATTTTATAGATTAAAAAATTTTGAACTAAAATGCAGCCCTAGGCACAGAAAACTGGTGTTTAAAAAAAGATTCATATTCTAGACTTGCTAAAAGAGAGTAAAGCTCCTAAAAATGATTTCATTGGAGAAAAATATATATATTATCTACTCTATATCAAAGATGAATTTAGGTGGCAATATTTTCATTGTGAAATGACTAAAAAAT
This sequence comes from Physeter macrocephalus, assembly GCF_002837175.3. NCBI lineage: Eukaryota > Metazoa > Chordata > Mammalia > Artiodactyla > Physeteridae > Physeter > Physeter macrocephalus. The sequence continues at coordinate 69,333,204 of NC_041218.1, forward strand.
ATATTTTGAATCTTGTGAAGAATCCTTTTCTCACTGACCTTCAGTCTTTCAAAGATAATATGCAGGAGGGTTTTCAGATTTCAGTTTCAATTCATTTGCCAATATATATTCTAGAAAATCACTTTAGAGAGAATCTAGGTAAAATACCTGTCTGCATACTATAAATTCAGTGAGCAGACTTTTGGGGTCTCTGTCTCATTTATTCCAATACAGCTTTCAGCGTGTTTTTTCTCTGTATTTCTGAACTGAAAAATGAATCACCACAGTAGATTTGAATGTGTAAGTGACTGCACTGTCCTTAATGTTCTACCTCATCCATGATGTAAATTCAGAAGCCTCAGGTAGAAATTCTCAAAGACATTGCATACTGCACACAGTTTCATTTACCTTAAACTTTAAATTTAGGCTTCAACTACATATGGCTAAGATGTTGATTTATTTCAATTCAGATATTAAGTAACTAAATCCTTATCTAGCTGATGAGAAAGAAGCCAATTACTCATACTTTACAAATGTATATGCTTGTTTTAATTTTTAAATTAGTGTCTCATAATTTTACTTGTTCAGTCACTGAAAAGTCTCATGGTATTTTGGAAAAGTTAATACAACTCTAAAGAACAGGGACTCTGATATTCAAATGGCTTTAAATAGTGAAGCCTTGTATCTGGTAGTTACTAGCTGTTTGGCCATAAACAAATGACTTTTTTTGTTTGTTTGTTTGTTTTTGTTTTTTTCGGTACGCGGGCCTCTCACTGCCATGGCCTCTCCCTTTGCGGAGCACAGGCTCCGGACGCGCAGGCTCAGCGGCCACGGCTCACGGGCCCAGCCGCTCCGCGGCATGTGGGATCCTCTCGGACCGGGGCACGAACCCGTGTCCCCTGCATCGGCAGGCGGACTCTCAACCACTGCGCCACCAGGGAAGCCCAACAAATGACTTTTATAGATAGATAGACAGACAGGTAGATAGATAGACAGAATGATAAAGGTAACACATTAAACAGGATTTTGTTCAGGCTTAATAAAATAATTTATGTAAAAAGTACTTAGTAAACTGTAAACTATTACATAATTTATCAGTTGTTATTGACCTTTTTTTTTTTCCAGTCAGATAAAGTAGAAAGTAGATATTTGTTCTAAAATAAGTTATTCAAACGTCTTGGGTCAACTGTCTCTAGAATTTCTGTTTAAAAAAGAAGGAAACATTTTGCCTTTCAACCTTTGTCAAGGAAAACATTTCACTCAATCTCAAAATATAATTTCCACAGATATTTTATTGAGTAGAGTATATTTTAAAAGCTCTAAAATAAGAATATTGTTGTAATGGAAAACAATGTTTAGTATCAACATTGAATAGGCAAAAGCATACTCCTGTAATCAGACATACTAAGACATGCAGCTAAAGAAAATATACCTCTGGGAGAAACTCTGACTGCTGTTACTATTCTCAAACAAATATGGAACTCAAAAGTACCTATTTCAGTGCTGATATTAAATGTCTCACCATGTTCCCATTATAAACCCTTCTTTTAGGAGTTTATAATGGGCCATAAAAATTCACTTCAGGCACTACTTAGCATCCAAAAAAGCTATTACAGCCTCCTGGGAAAATAATAAGAATATTTATAGAATGTATACATATAAATATTGATATATTATGTTTACTTATTTTTAAAAATGCACTTGTGACAACTAATCTCCTTTATCAATTTGCTGAATCATATTACCTTCTTCAGTTCCATTAACCTAAAAGGAAAAATACAATTAAATTCAGTGTCCTTTCAATTGTTTCTAAATATGATTAATCTAGTGTCAACAAAGTACTACTTCAGAATTTGCTTGCTGGCCTCCAGAAAAATCAAGAGAAGGACCAATCCCCTTCAACGGGAATAAACTCATATATGTCTTTTGAAGTTTATTTTTGTGTCGTTATTGTTGAGCACTGCCGTTGCAAAAATTGTATGCAAACAGAAACTCTGCTATTCTATTAAATAAATGAAGAGCCATAATAGGAAATATATATATTGTCTTTAGATGATTACTTTAGAATCAGAAAACTTGAAATTCATAAACATTTTATTCAGGTAAAAGATCATCCAATTTTCCCACTGTCACTCACATACAGCACCAAGGTAACAAAGAGAACTCCCAGGCTTGATTTGTTTCAAATATCAAAGGACCCTCTTGCAAAGAAAATGCCTTTGTTGTATTTTATGTGATAGTACAGTTTTAAGATTCTACTTCTCTCACAGGATATTTTTAATCTTAACTGCTAAAAAGTTCTCCCATTAAGACATTTTTAGTGCTTAATGCTGTGTTATTCATGCATGAGTTTGGGCCATTAAAAATTCTATGGATAGAATAGAATCTTCAAAATCTAATAAGAATGATGATGACGATTAATAACAATACAAGGAATACTAATAGCAAGCACCTTTTATTGAGTACTTTTTATATCTCTGGTACAGTGTTAAAGTTCTTTATATTCATTATCTCATTAAATTACCAAAATAATTCTATGAGGTCAATGCATATTTTGATGGGAAAACGGGGCTCTAGGGTACAATATGACTGATCCAGTATTGTATAGCTAAACACTGGAAAATGCTGGGACTCAAATTTTATTCTGAGGATAAAGCCTGTATTTCATGCTCTACCTATCTCTCTTCTAGAAGAACACCATTATGATTTGGTAAATTAAAGGTCCTAACAATAGGAACAGTATAGCTGATCCAAGTAATAGATGGATAACTAGATGACAAGACAGCCAGATGGCCAGACAGTAAATAATACAATATCTCTTTGTAATTTTCAAATTCATAATATATTTTTGTCATTCTAGAAATCAGTCTTTAAGTTTATTACACACCTTTGTATTCCAGTCTGAAAGGTAAGATAAAAAAATGTCCTATCTTTAAAATAACTGTTGAAAAGTATAATGCTATTTGCCTTTTGAAATCAGCAATGGAATATTAATTACATGAACACTAATAAAATTATCTGACATTTAAGAAGTTTTAAATGGCTTCATAACTCTTACACTTTTAGTCTTTACCAAATAGGTGCTCAAATATCATCTGGTCCATAATTAGTATATAAAAGCCAATGAATCTAGTTATGCATAAATTTTTTATTTAACTGTGTAATTACTCCTTAGCAGTTCATTAAATTGGTTTGGAAATATTTTGAAAGAATTAGTAATAGGTTTGCATCTTTCAACTCACAAGAATGTTATTCCATATAAAGCTGAACTAAAATTCAGAAAGGAGAATTTCTGAAAAAAGTTAACTGAAATCGTTGACATTTCACACAGTGATGATTACATCTAAACCACTGACATACATTTAACATTTATAACTGCTCCAATCTTTGAATCTGGTACATGGAAATAAACTGAAAATAAAACTCTTGATCTCTTCTTCATAAATCTGGTTTTCGTATAATATTCTCCCCTTAATAAATGGTTCCTCTACTCTTCCAATTGTTCAGGCCAAATTTTAAAATTTACTACTATTTCTCTTTCATACCCCACATATAATCAATCAGTGAATCCCATTAATATCACCTTCAAAACATATCCAGAATCCAGCCTCATCTCATCCCCTTCACTTACCACCATCACAGCTTGCTCCAACCAGCATCACTCCCTACCTAGACTTGGTGACAGTCTCCTAACTGGTCTTGCTACTTAAATCCTTACTCCCATTCAGTCATTATTCCATGCAGAAACCAGAGTTGACCTGGTACAACTTGCCAAACCCCACCAATCAGTAACACCTAATCCTCATCACTGTCTACGAGGCCGTAAGTGGCCTGGATGTCTGCTCTTCTGTCCTCATTCTCCCCACCCCCATTTTTCCTATTGCTCACTCTGTTCCTACCTCATTGCCCCCTTGCACTGAATATACCAAGCCTGGATTTGTTCCTGAGCCTTCATACCAGTTCTCCTCACTGCTCAAAATACTCCTTCCTCCAGATCTTCTGTATGTCACATCCCCTTCCTTTTTCTAAGTCTCTGCCCAAATGCCATTTAGCAAAAAGCCTTCTTCGACCTCCTTATATAAAAGTTAAGCTCCATCAACTCTCTATCTGGAAGCTTTATTATATTAATATTCCAGGCACTCTGCTAAATGTATTATTTACACTATCTCATAATCTTCAGAACAATTCGAAGAAGTAGGTTTTTTTTTTTTTTTTTTTTTTTTTTTGGCACGCGGGCCTCTCACTATACGTATATTATACATCATTTTTTTTTTTTTTTTTTTTTTTTTTGCGGTAGGTGGGCCTTGCACTGCTGTGGCCTCCCCCGTTGCGGAGCACAGGCTCCCGACGCGCAGGCCCAGAGGCCATGGCTCACGGGCCCAGCCGCTCCGCGGTATGTGGGATCCTCCCGGACCGGGGCACGAACCCGCGTCCCCCGCATCGGCGGCGGACTCTCAACCACTGCGCCACCAGGGAAGCCCAGAAGTAGGTTTTATTCTTTCTCTTTCAACCAGAAGACTGGAGAAGTTAAGTAACTTTCTAAAATTTACACAATAATCTAGACATGTGGCTAAGATTCAAAATGGGTCTCCAGATTCTTCAGCCCTTGCTCTTTATCAACTACTCAATCCTGTTTATTCTTCAGAATTCTCCCAGTTTTACAAAGAGGGACATGACGGTGAAGAGTTTAAGATAATTGTTCAAGATCACACAGCAAGTAGATGGTAGAAAAGGGATTCAAACCCAGGTTGAACAAATCTGGCGATTACTCCCCTGCATCACACTGCCTTAAGGAAGAGGAGACATTGTCACTACTGGCAATCAACATCTAAAGATAAAACATGTGTTCACTCTGCATGTATTCTGGGCTTTTTACTTACTTACCCAAGTCTCATATAAGTAAATGATTATTTCAGTTCTATGGTTTGGTTGGGGTAGAAATGTAAGAAAAGTATTCATATTATGGAGAACATTACTAATACTGACTTTATCCCAGAAATTATTTAGAGTTGAGACTTACGATTCCCATTGATTTTTCCTTCTTTTATTGGCTAATTCATTCTACTCTCTTAATAACATAACTGCTAAACTTCTCATTTTTCAATGTCCATACTGGGCAACTGAATTAAAATTTCTCTAAAATAAAAACTAGGAAACCCTTTAAATACACCTTTAACCATAATATAAAGCATATTCTTTTAGAATCTTTGTAATGTACCACCGGCATTAAGGCCATAACACAAATTATCTTTTATTGCTTGTGTATTTAGTGAAAGATAAAGATCGACAGTGCCATACATTTGTTTTATACATAAACCAGCCTTTACATATTTCATTGAATTTAATAATTATCATGGGTGAAAAATCCCATTTATACACTAGAATCAAACATAATCTAACAGAAAGGGCATACATTTATAAATTTATACAAAGATATACTGAGATGTACCTGGTCCATCTACATCCAACACATAGAACCAATCAGCTACAAACAATAATCTGATAGTCTCTATTACATATAAAGTCATTAAACTAGAACTTGGTTACAAGATTAGTTATCTCCTGCTTTCTCAACATTTATCCAATAGCAGGAGAAAGAAGACAAGCTGTCTTGTGACAACATTCTGCAGTGTGTCATTAACATTATGCTGTAATCAGACTTCCATTAAAGAAGATTACAAGTGTCTTTGATGCCTAATAAGTATAGTCCCATATCAGCATACAAAAAGGAATATTTTACATCATTTTAAGTTAGTATTAGTAATAATAGTTTTACTCCATTCCTCTCAAAGCCATCCCAAATAACAACATTTTCATCTAAAGTTTTCTGCAATAGTTTGAAAAAAAGAATACTACAAGTATTTAGGATTACTGAAATTGGACTTTTATCTTAACCTCAAACTCCTTTTGTTGTTGTTTTTTAAATCTAGATTTAAGCCACCATTGTGGACATATATAAATAGAAAAAGGAATATTTGATTCAAGAGGAATATACCACAGACCAGTTTCATGTGTAGTCCTCATATGTAGTTTCATGAATCACCTAAGCCAAAGTACCTGTAGGCATTTGAGAAGGTTGTTCAGTCTACTTTTGGCAATACAAGCTCATTGCAATAGAAATTTGCTATTTGTGTATTAAAGGGTAAAACTGGACTTAGAAATCTGTATATTAAGCTAAATGATTTGAAGCCATGCAATCTGCATGTGAGATATATGAAATCAAAACCTGATGCTTTACTGTAAAAATAAACTTCCCCTAGAATACAGTAGGAGGTCAATAAATGTTTGTTACATGAATGTATGAATGGATGGCGTGACTTCATCACATAAGAAAGCCATCCATCACAATAATTAAGGGCACAGAGGGAAATAACAAGCCTTTGCAAAATGACTTGACTAAAAGATCTTACACCTTACCCCATCACCCCTCTGCCCTGCCTCAGATTTAAGTGATTTCTTGATGAGTATTCCAGTCATTTCTCCTCAAATTATGAGTCAAGACAAACTATTAAGCAGATTACAGATCCTCATGAAAGCTATCACCGAGCCTTGAGTTTAAAGTTTGTTGAATCTAGTACAATTACTTCTACCAACTCTGTATTAAGCAATAGTACTGTTGAAACTTTATTTTTACTTAAGGACAGTCATATCTCTAAATCCGTTTGTTTCATCATTGCTTTATTGTTTAATGACTGAAAGATTACCTGACCTTTTTTTATAAAAAAGTGATTTGAAACAAATCGATCTGCAGAAAGAAAACAAAAATGTAGGGATTCAAGGCCTGAAATAATTAAATATTTCTTATATCACTAAAAGGTATCATTTAAGAGTCTTCCCAACTTAAGGTTTTTAAGCCTTTTCCTTATTCTTTATTTATTTTACTTAAATTCGATCTATTCAAGTTTCCATTAACTTGCATTTGTTTCGGCTTGAATTGTTTTATAATATTTTATTTCTGTTTGACAGTTTAGTTTGAATAACTCACATATCTCCAATGTGAAAATTAAAACTGAGCATAATGTTCATATAAACACTAAAACAATGGTTAATATAAATCGGTGACCACTTTGCTGTTTCTAATGATAAAGTTGTCCCTATGAATTATTTTATTATGCATATTTACATGAATCTTGACATCTTAGATCCAATTCTTCTCAAATAAGGATTGATTAAATGCAGCTGGCTAAGACAAAGGAACTAAGTACTTTCATTTCTCAAAAGCACTTACTCGAACAACTTTCTTGAAGTCTCTGTATGAAGACTTTTCTGACTTGCTTATGATTTCAACTAAAATTTTAATTAAGATAAATTAAAATAGTTAAGCTTATAATAAATTACTTTATATACTATGATAAATAATAATAAATGTACTTCATATATTATTAAATAAATTTATATACCTATATTTCCTCATTATTTAAATAAAATTGTTAAAGAGAAACAAGTGACCCAAAATGGAGTCACTTATGCTTAGCCCCATCAAGACTTAATACCTAACCTAACTGCAGTTATGTTTTAGCCTCTCCCAGTAGAATTTTAAACCTATCAGTCTGGAATTTCCTGATCCATATTAGTGAAATAATCTGTCTGATAAGACCCCTGTACTTCCTGTTCCCTAAGGGAAGGTGATCTTGTCTGAAACAATCTGTTCTTTACTTTTGCCAATACCCCTCTTGTCCCATCCTGTTTCTGCCTATAAAAGCCTTCCATTTTGTACAGCACCTCCCAGTGCCCTTCTACTTGCTAGACAGGATACTACCTGATTCATGAATTGCTGAATAAAGCTGATTAGATCTTCAAATTTGCTCAGCTGAACTTTCTTTAAAAAATCTAGGAGGCTTCCCTGGTGGCGCAGTGGTTGCGCGTCCGCCTGCCGATGCAGGGGAACCGGGCTCGCGCCCCGGTCTGGGAGGATCCCACGTGCCGCGGAGCGGCTGGGCCCGTGAGCCATGGCCGCTGAGCCTGCGCGTCCGGAGCCTGTGCCCCGCAACGGGAGAGGCCACAACAGAGGGAGGCCCACATACCACAAAAACAAACAAACAAAAAAAAAATCTATTAACTTTTCAGTTTCTATTTGTTTTTATTTACATTTTCATTTGTTTAATAAATAATATTTACAGAATGTAATTATCAGTCATTAAATTACTTGTATGCAACTTGTAGTTCTTTCATTATAGTATTGTTAGGAATGTTTTTTCCATGTTCAAAGATATTTGTGTCCAAGCAACATTTTAGCTGGTTAAAAATTTGGGGGCTCACTCTTTACATATTTAAGAATTTTGTAGGTAAATTTTCCTACTATCTTCTAAAAATGAATGCTTTTTGTGACAAGTCTGAGACCAACCAAAAATCTTTAGGATCAACTTGAAATTTTTGGCCCAGATACTCCAGAGAGTCTTTTTCTATATTTCAAACCTAATGTAATATGATATGTTTTAGTGTCAGTCGTTTCATTTTAAACTGTCTTTAAACACATTTGGCCCTTTAAAACTATAAATTCAAGTTTACATTCATTTTTGGAAACTTTTTAAAGTATATATTTGTATTAATTTTTTTTTAAGTATGCAGTTGTTTTCTTTCAGAACATCAATTTTGTATTGGTTTATTCATTTGTTCAACTGGCAATTAGCAATAATAAGGACTTACTGTTGTTATGTACTAGGCACTGACTGTTCTAGACTCTGTTTTATAACCTTTTGTGTGTGTGTATGTATGTGTGTGTGTGTATATATATATATATATATATATACATATATATATACATGATGGAAAAACTTTTCACTACAGTCTTATTCAGTTTCACTTTTATTTCATTTCAGTTTGCTTTGCTTAATCAATTCTGTTCTCTGCATCCCTTACTCCTTCCATCAGTGCCTTTTTTGTGCTACTCTCATTTCGGTTTCATTTCTGTAATTGTTTTATATACATCTTCCATGCCTTTCTTAATTTCCCTCTTCCAGTTCAGATTTTATCTTTGTACATCCTGAGATATTGAATTTTTCCCTTGACTTCTTGCACTGAGGCTTTTGATGGGCCTGGGTGAGTGGATGTTTCATGATAATAAGACAGATGTGATTACTTTCTGCTCATGCAATATTTTCCTGGTGGGTTTTCTCAGCCTGTATTTTTCTCGCTTTTTCTATTCCTGTATCATTGTATAGTCTGTACTGGTACATTTTCTTCATTATTCATCTTAAATGAAGTATTTACTTCATTTGGACCATGGGGATGAGTTGGGGATTCTACTGCAGAAGAGCAGAGACCTTTTTGTCCTGATTTAGAGAAAGCTTGTTAGGGCAGAAATAGATATTTGTGTAAGCGTGTGCATGTATGCATTAGTGTATTACATTATAAACCCCCTCCTCCTTTAATCTTGATAGTTACTGATTCAGATTAAGGGAAGACCTGAGAGCAAAAGAAATTGAGCCTTGTAGCCAGAGACCTTCAGAGAATTAAAAACCAGGACAGTTGTCTTGGGAAGGAAAAAATCTATTTTGATGGAAAAATAGACATTTTTGTGTTATTAATGATAGTAATTTATGAATTCTATGGATGTCTTTAATCCTTGTCACATGTAATAAATATCTTAAATATATTTAATATACATATTAAAGATATTTAATAATCTACACTTCACCCTGGGATTTTTCTACTTTCTGATGGGTTCTAGAATACATAAGAAAACCTATTTGGGGGAAATAACGGCAAGACTACTAGTTTTAACACATAACGTTCTGGCTTCCCTTAGTAAACCATTGGTTTTACTCATTCTTTGCCTTTTCAACATTTCTTACTTTCATTCTTTCATTGTTGGGTTGGCTTAGACTGTATTTTGTTGTTAAGTATGTGAAGTCCTTTTTTTGGCTGATTTTGGCCCCTGGCAGGATGATGGTTAGCTTGGACCTCCACATATCAATGGCACCTTTCTGAGCAAAATGAAGTAAGACTCGGAACAAGACCTACGCTTTTATATCCTAATATACACTAGGCTTTTAAAAATATTTCACATTCCCACCACTTCTATTTAACATAGTATCAAAAGTCCTACATAGTGATCAGGCAAAACACAAATAAAAAGGCATCAAAACTGGAAGGGAAGAAGTAAGTGTCACTATTTGCAGATGACATCATACCATATATAGAAAACCCTAACGTCACCACCAAAAAACTATTAGAACTGATAAATGAATTCAGTAAAGTTGCAGGATATAAGATTAATAAACAGAAATCTGTTGCTATTCTATTCACTAATAATGAACTATCTGAGAGAGAAAGACAAAGAAACAATCTGGTTTAAAACTGCATCAAAAAGATAAAAAACACAGGAATAAACTTAACCAAGGAGGTGAAAGAAAGACCTGTACTCTGAAAAACTATGAAAAACTATAAAACACAGATGAAGGAAACTGAAGATATAAAGAAATGGAAAGATATCCCGTTTTCAAGGACTGGAAAAACTAGTATTTTTAAATGTCCATACTACCCAAAGCAATATATAGATTTAATGCAATCCCTAACAAAATAGCCACAACATTTTCCACAAAACTAGAATGATCCTAAAATTTATATGGAACTACAAAAGATCCTGAATAGCCAAAGCAATTTTGAGAAAAAGAAAGTTGAAGGTGTTACACTTCCTTACTTCAGACTATTCTACAAAGCTATAGTACTGGCACAGAAACAGACACATAGATCAATGGAACAGAACAGAGAGCTCAGAAATAAAGCCATGCACTTATGGTCAATTAATCTACAACAAAGGAAGCAAGCATACACAATGGGGAAAAGACACTCTCTTCAGTAAGTGGTGGTGGGAAAATTGGACAGCTACATGTAAAAGAATGAAGTTAGTACATTTTCTCAAACCATATACAAAAATGAACTCAAAATGGATTAAAGACCTAAACATAAGACTGGAAACCATAAAACTCCCAGAAGAAAATGTAGGCAGAACACTCTTTGATATAAATTGCAGGAATATTTTTTTGGCTCTGTCTCCTTAATCAAAGGAAACAAAAATAAAAATAAACAAATGGGACCTAATTAAATATAAATGCTTTTTGCACAGCGAAGGAAACCATTGACAAAACGAATACACAACCTACTGAATGGGAGAAAATATTTGCATAGGATATGCCCTATGACCAATAAGGGGTTAATACCCAAAATACATAAACAGATCATAGAACTCAATATCAAACAACTCAATTAAAAAATCGGCAGCAGACCTGAATAGACAGTTTTCCAAAGAAGACATACAGATGGCCAACAAGCAAATAAAAAGATGCTGAACACAACTAATCATCAGAGAAATGCAAATCAAAATGACAATGAGATATCATCTCACACCTGTCAGAATGGCTATCATCAAAATGAACACAAATAACAAGTGTTGTGAGGACATGGAAAAAAGAGAACCTTAGTACACTCGTGGTGGGAATATAAATTGGTGCAACCACAATGGAAAATAGCATGGCCATTCCTCAAAAAACTAAAAACAGAACTACCATATGATTCAGCAATTCCACTCCTGAGTATACATCCAAAGAAAAGAAAATACTAATTCTAAAAGATGTATGCACCCCAATGTTCATAACAGCATTATTTACAATAGCCAAGATATGGATGCAACCTAAGTGTCCATCAACAGATGAATGGATAAAGATGATGTGGTACATATACACAATGGAATACAACTCAGCCATAAAAAAAGAATGAAAATTTGCCATTTGCAACATGGATGGACCTAGATGGTACTGTGTGCCTAGATATACAGATCGCCAACAAACACATGAAAGAATGCTCAACATCATTAATCATTAGAGAAATGCAAATCAAAATGACAATGAGATATCATCTCACACCTGTCAGAATGGCTATCATCAAAATGAACACAAATAACAAGTGTTGTGAGGACATGGAAAAAAGAGAACCTTAGTACACTCGTGGTGGGAATATAAATTGGTGCAACCACAATGGAAAATAGCATGGCCATTCCTCAAAAAACTAAAAACAGAACTACCATATGATTCAGCAATTCCACTCCTGAGTATACATCCAAAGAAAAGAAAATACTAATTCTAAAAGATGTATGCACCCCAATGTTCATAACAGCATTATTTACAATAGCCAAGATATGGATGCAACCTAAGTGTCCATCAACAGATGAATGGATAAAGATGATGTGGTACATATACACAATGGAATACAACTCAGCCATAAAAAAAGAATGAAAATTTGCCATTTGCAACATGGATGGACCTAGATGGTACTGTGTGCCTAGTGAAATAAGTCAGAGAGAGAAAGACAAATACTGTATACTATCACTTATATGTGGAATATAAAAAATAAATGAACGCGGACGTCCCCTGCAATCCAGTGGTTAACACTCCATGCTACTCTCAATGCAGGTGGCACAGGTTCGATCCCTGGTTGGGGAACTAAGATCCAACATGCTGCACAGTGTGACAAAAAAAACAACAAAAAAGAAATCTTTGGTATGGCCAAAAAATTAAGTAAAATAAATGAATGAATATAACAAAACAGAAATAGATTCACAGATACAGAGAACAAACTAGTGGTTACCAGTGGGGAGAGGGGAAGGGGAAGGGGCAATGTACAGGTAGGAGATTAAGAGATACAAACTACCATATGTAAAATAAATAAGCTACAAGGATACATTGTACACTACAGAGAATACAGTCAGTATTTCATAATAACTTTAAATGGAATATAATCTATAAAAGTATTGAATCATTATGTTTTAATTAAAAAGTGAAAAAGTGGGGCTTCCCTGGTGGCGCAGTGGTTGCGCGTCCGCCTGCCGATGCAGGGGAACCGGGTTCGCGCCCCGGTCCGGGAAGATCCCACGTGCCGCGGAGCGGCTGGGCCCGTGAGCCATGGCCGCTGAGCCTGCGCGTCCGGAGCCTGTGCTCCGCAACGGGAGAGGCCACAACAGAGG
>NC_041218.1:69346231-69378984 GCF_002837175.3 Physeter macrocephalus
GCCCGCATACCACAAAAAAAAAAAAAAAAAAAAAAAAAAAAAAAAAAAAAGTGAAAAAGTGGCTGAATAACAGGAATTTAATTGGATCAACCTAACCTTAAGGATAGATGTAAACTGTGCTGCTGAAAATGTTTGGAAATTCAAACTACTCTACTTCAACTCTCTGAAACCATTTCATGAACTAAAAGGAACAATCTGATAGCTCTTACGCAGTAGAAGTTTACATTATCTTCAGATAACATTAAGTACTTACTTTCTTTAAGGCAATGCCGTAGCAGCCTTAATCGTTAAGCTTTATCTATAATTATTAACCACAAATTTTCTGACAATATTTTAAATAGTTTTATACTTAATCCAACAATTAAATTGATTAAGTTATACATATATTACTAAGTATTGATAAATTCTTGAGGAAAAAGATGTATATATTGATTTATATGAGATTGCTCATAAAAATTATACTGAAGCAAAAATAATTTATATGTATGTAATCATGGGAAGGCCACATGAATACATGGTAGAGATCATGTCTCTCTAATACATGAGAGATCATGTCTTTATTATGCTCTTCACTTGCACATTTATATTATTACTTAAGTGTACATTTTGCAATGTCTTGACATTTGTTAACTGTGAAAGGCTATGCCAGATATGCTTCAGTGGAAAATCCAAGTGCTTGCCCAGAAATATAAAAATGATGATGTCTCTTCTCCTAATAGTTACATATTTTTATTTCTGTTTATAAAAATAGACTTCAATATGCTTTCATATATGCATGCAAAATTCCCAGTTTGCAAAATCCCTTGCAATTATTGGTTTCTCGCTAGTAGGTAAAGAAATTGCTACCATCAAATCAGAAATATTTCCCTTTGTAACTTTCTGTCCTTGTTGTTGCACTATGGCTCCTATAAAAGGTTCTCTTTGTCACTTTGACTATGAATTGTTACAATTTTCAAAGAGAAAGTAATGAGAAGTCCATATAATAACCCTTCCTTGAGTCATGTACTCATGTACCACCACCACGGCCTTTCAGTGAAAAATCGGGCTGTAAACACTACCAACGTGTGTGGCAGTCTTTTCCAAATGTCTTTGCTCTTTCAGGAAATACTTGTAAACTGATTCAGCCCCAAACTGTGTCCAACTCTTCTCTGTTTCTTATTCGTGATTCGACTACTTCCCCAGGTTTGGTCTGTGGCTCTCATGTCCCCGAAAGATTTTCAATTCCCCTTCATGGCCTTTGGCTTTAATTCTACCCACGAGATTTCTTGGTTTGCTACTACTTTTAAAAGGTATACACAGAAATTGACCTCTAAGAGCCAGTCAATTAACCATAATCACCCAAAGAAGGAATTTCAGGAGGGGTTCCCATGTGCTTCCACCCACTGCCAAAGTTTTGATTTCTTTAGCCTTGCTCTGATTTCGTTTCCTCCATTTCCCTCACCTCATACTTCCCTTTCTACCTTTCCTCCTCCTTCCTTTTTTACAGTCTGCTCCAGAGCCATTTTTCTTTCTCAAGTGACACATTCCAGATGTGCCATCTAGGAGGGATAAGGAAAGATGAAGCCCAGAAACCAGTCCTAGGGAAGAAAATCAAATGCAGTGAATGGAAGGAACTCCAATAAGCACAGATAGAAACAGCACATGAGTACAGTGGATGTTCTGGTGATGTTCCCAGTCCCCACCTTTGAAGACTAAAGTTTTCATTCCTTTTTTTTTTTTTTTTTTTTCAACTTTAACCATTACCTTCTTTCATGTATTTATTTTTATTTTTTTTAAACATCTTTATTGGAGTACAATTGCTTTACAATGGTGTGTTAGTTTCTGCTGTATAGCTGCTGGAAATACTGACAGCTGACAACAGCTGGGCAGGGAAGAACCTCTTAGGCCTACATCATAGCTTCTCCCAGGGAAGAAGATAACTGGTCAACCCAAGACAAAAAAGTTTCACCCTTTGTTTTAAGAATGATTCTCATGGGCCATTCCTGCTCCAGAGCTCTCCATGGGATCAGCTGAAGCCTTTTTGAGATTTAATTAAAATCAACTCTTCCCAATCCAATTTCTTTTGTTCCCTCACCAACGGTGATACCAATGCATTTCCTGTAAACAAATCTCCATTTCAGAATTTTTTTTTTCTAGGGAACTTGACTTGAAACTATAGGCTTTGGGGTCAGAGAAATCTGGGTTTGAAACCAAGTACTTTGAACTTGCTCTGTGACCTTGGGCTTTTTAGTTTCCTCAGCTTCTTTCAACAAAAAAATGGTAACATGAAGGCAATGGTATTGTATTTTATGAGAATGACGTCATGGACTTGTGTAACCTGACTATCTGAAAAAAATGACTTAAGTGAAAAATTAAATAATATATTTAAAACACATCATTTTGCAGAAGAGATCCTCAATAATTAAAAAAAATCCCTTTCTAACTTTAGAGAGGTTGAAGAAAATCAGAGGGCAATCAAGCACATATACTGATAATTAAAAACAACTAATTACAATTTTTGGAATATAAGATAAGATAGTCATCTCAGAATCAAAAAGATCTTCAGTTACTTTAACTGGACCAATAAACTAAAGCTAGACAAGCAGTTTGACACTGCTGAGTTATCTTTATTTTGACCAGGAAAGCTTACTCTTTGTATCAGGCAGAATAACCCCTACCTTCCCCAAAGATGTCCAATCTTTTTATGTCCTCACCCCCTGAACCTATGAATTTGTGAGTCTACTTAGTCAAAAGAGCTTTGCAGATATGATTAAATTTAGGACTTTGAGATGGGGAGATTATTCTGGATATCTGGGTGAGCTCACTATGATCACAAGAGTTCTTAAAAGTAGGAGGCAGAAGAACATCAAAGGGATATGTGACACTACAAAAGAGATTAGTAGAAGATGTGATGTGAGAAGAACTCAGCCTGTCGTTGATGGATTTGAAGATGGAGAAAGGGGGTTATGCTGGAAAAGTCATGGAAATGGATTCTTCTCTAGAGCCTACAGAAAGGAATGCAGCCCTGCCAATACCTTGTCCTTAACACAGTGTGTCAAAAATATCTGACCTAGAGAACTGAAAAATAATAAATAATAAAGCTTTGTGTTGTTTTAAGCCACTAGGTTTGAGGTAATTTATACAGTAGCAAGAGAAAACTAATACAACCTTCATGACTCACGGTAAGATTCTCAAGAAGTAAACCAGGTCTAGGTCTGTATGTAGGGACTAAGGTTGGGAACACAGTGAAAGAACAACATAAAAATGACTGGACTAAAATATATTTGTTCTACGCCAATGGTTGAATAAAATCTGCATCATACTTTTCCCACTCTAAGCTTGTTTGGCCAGTTCCATTCTCTTGCCCTTCCAATGTGCCCTCTTCTCCCCACCTCCCTTCAAATTCACACATACACCAGAAAAGTGATGTTGTTCCTAGTCTATAAAACTATCACATGGAGGAACATCAGGAAAGTTTATTTCCCTACTTTTGTTTGTTACTTTATTTATTTTTGGGGGGGCTTAATATCAGCACCCAGTTAATTCAAATTAGCTCTTGATATAGATTTTTAGCTCTTATCAACCCCTACCCAAGTTAACTTTTCTCTTCATATTTCTCCAGAAATAAGCATTGCTCTCACTTCCTTTTTGTTGTTGCTTATTCGTATCACAAAGAAAAACTATAATCTTAACTAACCACCTGTTGATCAACCGCAATTAAAGAAATCTCTATGTTTGTATGTGATTTGAACATAAGACTAAGCTCTGGATAAGGAGGCAATATGCATAGGACTAAGTGAAGTCAGACAGACCTAAGTTCAGTTTTTACTCTCCTGTTTGGTCAGTATCTGATGTCCAGAAGTTTATTTCAATGTCTAAGTCACAGTTATCTCTTCTGAAAAGCAGGATGCACTGACCCAACAGGGCGATTTTGAGTACAGTAAATGCAATTAAAGTACTGTGGTAACTAAATAGAAAAATAAACTTACAGTTTATTAATAAATGATTTTTAATTATTTTTATTACAAGAATCAATGACATTAATAAATAATGCCTTGACAATGCTCCCAACATGATACTGAATGTCATATTATCTTCAATGGTTTATTTGCTCATGTCCACATATTTTTCTAATTTATGCTATTTCCCTTGTGCAAGAAAAAAAGTGAAATTACTTGCTTTTATCAATTGGAAAATTTAATTATGTTTGAAAATAATATTCAATTTTCTGTTGTAAATCATGACAGAAAGCAAGTTTTGTGAATTTACTTATGAGAGCAATCTCTGGAAATGTATTCCAAGCTCCCAAGAATAAGGTATAGTTGTAAATTTTTGGCACATATTGTACTAATATTTCTTTTCCGGAAATATAGGGCAAATGAGTATTGTTATTGATTATGATTTAGAAAAATATCAAAGAAAAGATCAACAGAAATTATCAGTGTTCTTCAGGCAGAGAGTATTTCAAATGGAATTTAATGCCTAACTGTCCCCATTACATGTATTAGCATATTATTTAGAAATTGCAGAATTAAAAAAATTAATTCCCAATACCAATCATTATTTCCTTTTTTTTTTAAAATTTTTTTTATTTGCGGTACGTGGGCCTCTCACTGTTGTGGCCTTTCCCATTGCGGAGCACAGGCTCCGGACACGCAGGCTCAGCGGCCGTGGCTCACGGGCCTAGCTGCTTTGCGGCATGTGGGATCTTCCCGGACGCGGACCGGGGCACGAACCTGTGTCCCCTGCATCGGCAGGCGGACTCTCAACCACTGCGCCACCAGGGAAGCCCTCCTGTTTATTTTTAATAGTGCTGAATGTTTAACTCTGAGCAAAGACCATTAAAAAATAAATAGAAGCTAAAAATTAAATTCATCAAATTAATATTTATTACAATACTTGGATTTATTTAGCAACAGAATGGATATCACGCCTCCTGTTTGGCTGAGGACTGAGAATTCTTGCTCCCTGTCTTCATAGGCATTTCTGACTCCTTGGATAGTTACACTGGCATGTCATCCACTTGGGGACAGGGTGCCATAAAGCCCTCACCGCTCTCTAGCCTTCTGTCAGAGAGGCCAACCTTTTTAAAAAAATAGTGTTTTGTTTTGAAACTAAGTTTTTCGTTTCACTCAGTGACTTCCTAGTGATTCATCTGCAAGTTGTACACATATTTCTACAATAAAATTCATTTAAGGTAGTCTTGCCTTAGCTCAAACTCTAGGAGGCTAACCTTTGTTTTAAGTAGAGGGTTTGCAGTATTATATTATTAAAAGTACTGGAAAACAAAAGAGTGAACATTATCTTTGAAAATATTTAATGGAATCTCAGAGTGAAATTACTTAAGTGAACTATTAACAACTATATCATTGTTAAAATGCTTTCACAGAATTTACTAAGACAACTAATTTCACCTTTCTTGATGAACTTAACTCAATTTGCATGTAGGCTTTTCTATCTCTTTTCTGATTTTCTTTTTGCTAATTTGTGTGTTTCTGCAGTAAAGAACTGCAACCTCAGCAAACCATAAATTTCACTTTTATACACAAAACACTTTTCTGGGAACCAAGACACTATGATTTATGGAGATGCATTTCTTTTTTAAATATACAAGGGAGCTGAAACGACAACAGAAAAAAAAATCCTTATATTAAGACCCAGAAAAAGTGATTGTAATTAAAAATTAAGCTGGATTGATTGATTCAGTAACCAAATCCATGAGAGTAGAGAATCAATTTTTACATTACTCAAGTACTGCAGAATTAACATAAAATGACTTTGATAATCCTAAAACTATTCATGCTTTTATACTGATTTCGAGTTCCCTCCACATTTACTGGTTTCTGGATTAGAAAAGTAAAATTTAGTTTAAGTTGAGGAGCAATATTGACTCTACAGAAAATATGTTCCACTCTTAAAAGTACGCTAAACATATTCCTTAAAGTTTCTCATTAGAAATTATTTATGTAGCGAATGTGACTGCACATGCCAGCTTTCTTTAACTGATTTATTATTTTGATTGCGTATCTCCCAAATATGTTTTCAACTAAGATAATTATGTTAATTGGCATCTTTAAAGGGAATCTTCAAGACAGAGAATTGTCTTTAAGGTAATCTCTGGGGAGTTAAAATATTTTCAACAATTTATCATGAGATTTTCAAAAGTTAATTCCCAACTTACTCTATAACCCCTCAAATTGCCCCTAGCATTCTCCTTTAAGTCCTTCTTAGGAAATAAGAAGATTGTGCCTTAGAGAATTCTAGGGAAAGCATTTTAAAGGCAGAACTTATTGGCCTTTAAGTAACTGAAAAATAAGACAAAGAAATTGAAGCTTAGAGATTAATATTTTCCCCTCAGCATAGGAAAGATGAAATTACAAAATTAAATCTTTTATTGCAAGATACCAAAATGACTAAAACCATTAATATGTGATAGTACCTAGATGGCAAAGCCTTATTATCAAGCCTGAAGTTTGTGAAGTTTTTAAGTATTTTATTCTATAAGTATGTACCTAACTCAAATAGAAACTCAGGGATATTAGGACAAATTAATTCAAACTTGACAGATTGCTGATCCAACTTGTCAGTCTAACACTAGAAGAGCCAGGATTAAGAAAATGGGGCTCAAGCTCTCTGCCTTGGTATCAGGTTGTACCCTGTCATTGCTGCTTAGTGAGCCTGATGGAGTCACATTAGTAAGTCAAGAGAGCAAAGGCAGTCTTTTTTTTTTTTTTTTTAAACAGTCTAACCAAACATGTGACATTTGGAAAAGGACTTAGTAGAGAAACCATCAAAAACACTGTTATTTTTGTATTCATGTTTTAAAAAGCAAAAAAAAAAAAATGTAAATGCACACTCTCTTATTAAAGGGATACTATCAAGGGATAATATTAAAGGGATACTATCAAGCTAGACTTATGTGTTACTGAGAACAATTTACTACCCAAACCCATTATACAGTTAACATAGTAATTTAGATAAAAACAGAAAGTGTAGTGAATCTTGCTTCCTGGAGTGACAGAGGTTGGGGCATGCGTGAGATTTCAATGAACTACACTTCGAAGTGGCCATGAATTATAGATGACAGCATAGTTAGATGCATTATTTTACCTCAAATTAGAGCTGACATTGTGAAGCAAGATGTCCTTCTAGCAATCTAAGTAAGTGTTGGCAGCAAGAATAGGTTTCAATCTAGAAATATATTCCTTAAAGAAACAGACAATTAAGTATCACCTAATTATCTTCTCTATAGCTTTTGAAAGGTTAACACTTCCATGTTCTAAAATCTAAGTAATGAGAAAAAAAAACAGTGACCTGAATATACTCTCTAACCTTTAACAATTTCTAGGATTTTTTAAACATTTCAAATCCTATAATGATGAAGAAATTACATAATAGTAGGGAAGGCAAGAGTGCCTTATATTTCACTGAAAACATAGCCAGATGAGACTTCTCCAACTAAAGTGTGTTTAAGGGAAACAAAAATGAAAGGGGGGTGTGGTTTTCCTATGGTAGGCTTGCTTTTATTACACGTACTTATATCCAAACTGCCTCTTTATATTTATTCTTCATAACACTCATTCCTGATATAAGCTGATGTACTGTTAATATTACTCCTACTTCAGTAGAGAAGAAAATGAGGTTTTTACGGCATTTGCAAATGTTTGTTAAAGAAGAATTTCAATATAAAGGCAATAAATATTTTTATTTCTATTGAAAGATTATCACAGAATATTTCAGATATCAAATGATAAATGAAAATAATATAAAAATACCTGTGCTCCCCTCACATAGTTCCCCTCGTCTCTCCACATAGATAACCACTTTCTTTAGTTTGACATTTGTCATTTCCATGAATTATGCTTTCTCTATACATGTATGAATCTCTAAAACATATAAAAAATTTTGCAAGTTTTAAAACTTTTCTGAAAATGTTATCAGAGATATGTATTTTTCTGTACTTTGCTCTTTTAAATCCAGCATTGGGGTTTGTGAGATATATTCAGGTTGACAGATGTAACTCAAATTCTTTCATTATCATTGTTGAATGATATTCCATTGTTTGAATTTGCTACCACAGTTTACTTATTGACCTACTGTTGATGGCACAGTAGGATGACTCGAATTTATCTCGCAAGTATAAACAATGCAAAGAACGACATTTTAAAACAAGTCTAATGGTATACATATGTGAGAATTTCTCTAGAATACATAGCTAGGAACAGAAGTGCTGGGTCTTAGCATATGCACATCTTTAACTTTATATCTAACTGAAAAACTGCTCTTCAGAGTGTTTCTATCAACAAAAACATGATAGGCAGTGTTTAAGGTTTGCCTTTGCTCCTCATGCATGCCAACACTTGGTATTGTCAGACTTTTAATTTTAATTATTCTGATAGCTATAAAATGGTAGCTTTCCATTTCCTTTTTCTTAATTGAAATGAATTGAATAGTTTTTCTTGTGTTTACTGGGTATTCATTTTTCCTCTTTTAGAAATGCTGTTTTCATATCTTCTGCCCATTTTAATTAAAAAAAGCTCACTTTTCTGTTTATAACCACAGAAAGCCTCTTCATATTCTAAATAATAATCCTTTGTCAGTTATAGACATTACAATTATCTTCTCCCTAGATGTAGCTTATCTTTTGAAGTTATTTGATATACAGAAATTTTCAACTTTTATGAAGTCAATTTTATTAACTTTAAACTTTTTAAAAGTTTTGTGATATGAAAGAGAGATAATTTACTTTTTTTCAAAAGAATAAAAATCTCAAAATACAATTTAAATAATCTCCTCTGATTTACAATGCTATTTCTGTCATATATCATGCTTTCCTATGCAGGGGGCGTGTTTCTAGGCACTCCTTTCTAATAGTATTTTTCTATGCTTGCACCAATGCCACATTCCATATTGCCTTAATTATCATAGCTTCATAATACATATTGGTATTTGGTAAGAAAAACTCTCGAACTCTGTCTTGACTGTTTTTAAACATTTGCCTTCCATATACATTTTAAGATAAGCTTGTTCAGTTCTTTTCAAAAAATACTCTTTTAGGATTATAAATGAATTAAAAATTGAGGAGAACTGACATTTTGATGATACTCTTCTTACTAATGAATAGGGTTTTAACACCTTTCCATAAATGCATCATTTTTTTGTTCTTGAAGGTCTTATGCAACTTTGTTGGGTTTATTCCAATGTAATTTGTATTTTCTGGCATATTGGTAAATAGGACCTAATTCTCTTTCCTTTCAATTATATATGATAACTACCTGTTAAATATCAGAAGGCTCATATTATTTCTAATAATTTGAATGTAGACTACTTATTGTTTTCCAAAGAATCATGTGTATGACAAATGACAAATAAGGACAATCTAGTTTCTTCTTTCCCAGTCATAATAAATTTTGTTTTACTTCATGTTTTTGACTTACTGATCTACTGATAAGTTCTAGTACGTGTTCTACAGAAATAATTAGATTGTAAGCATCTTTGTATCATTCCTCAATCATAAGGATGTAGGTACCTTCAATTTTCATCATTATGTATCAGGCTTGTTAAATTTGCTAATAGTTATTCTTCATCTTTTATTCCCAGTTGCTAAGAATTTTTATTAGTAGATACTTAATTTTATTTACTGCCTTACTTTTTTCATTTTAATGAGCTATTTAATAAATTATTTTAAAACATGTTCATTTTGATATATGTCTACTATAATATCCTAACTTTGAACCATTCTTGTATTCTTGGGATAATCCAACTTGATTATGATGTAGTTGATATTTTAAAACACATTTGTTTTAGGATTTGATTTCCATGTATTTACTTAGAATTTTACATCTATGTTAATATTTGAAATTAGATTTAATTTTCCTTTCTCATCCTGTCTTAGATTATGTTTATCAATATGTTCAAACATCAAGTGAATGGGTAAGAGTTTCCTCTTATATACCCTCTAGTTGGTATGCATGCTATTTAAATTAACACTTCCTTATTTGTTCAAAGTTGTTTTAAAAAACATCAGTGAATGAAGGGGTGTGTTAATTTTTAACTACTGATTTAATTTCTTTATTTTATGTCTAATAAATTTTCTTTGGTTAACAGTTTCAAAAATTGTATTATTCTCGTAAATTGTTCTTTTTTTCAAATGCACTGTAATAAAGTTCTTTACTATATTATTTTATATTTATTATTTTTATTTCTGCATTTTAATTCTCTTATAAAATTCCTGAAATTCTTTATTATTTCTGTGTGACCTATCTTGCTAGAATTTTTGCCTTTTCCATAAGCAAATATTTAACTTTTTTTGAATTTAGGTTTTGTTCTATATCTTTAATACCATCTCTTACAAATTTTTAAGATATCTTCAAATTTATTTGAGTGTATTCTAACTTTTTAAGTTAAATGATTGGTTCATTAATTTTTTGCCATTTTTCCCCCTAAAATAAGCATTTACAGCTATAACTTTCCTTTAATTACACAGTAACTCTATCACAAAAATTTTAATACATATTTTCATTCTTCTTAATTTCTAAATATTTTCTACTGTCCATATGACTACTTTCTTGATCTACAATTTATGTGTAATTTTGAATTTCTAAATAAGGGTTTTACATATTTTCTTTTTGTTCTATATGGTAATTGATTTCGATGATTAACTTTATGTATGAAAATACAGTTTACATGATAATGATTCTTGAAAACATAGCATCATTTACATATTGGTCAATTTGATAAGCACAAACTGCCAATCCCTGTTTTGTATCTGTCAAATTTAACTCAAAATGATACGTTGGATATGCCTTTGTGTTTTCTATTTTTATTGCCTTTTCTAGGGATCTTTTACAAATCCTGTTACCTTCCTTTGCTTTACTTGACATTCATTTCCTTATTTTTTCCTTTACTGGTTTGGAAGTAGGGTTCTACTTCTAAAGCATACGGTAAACTTAGAACCTTTAGATCCCATCATTTCTCTCTCAACTCACATGTTTGAATTATACTTTGTTGTCTACCTCTCAGACATCACTGATTTACTCATCCAATGCTTATTTAGATGTGTCTACTTTTTTTTTTTAACATCTTTATTGGAGTATAACTGTTTTACAATAGTGTGTTAGTTTCTCCTTTACGATGTGTCTACTTTTATACAAATTTCTTTGCTTCTCACATGTCAAATCTTTTATTCTGAGAATAAATTAAATTGAGAACTTCCTGAAATGAAAGTTTATTGCAGATAAGCTCTCTTACCTTTTGTAGAAACATGTTTTCATGTGCCTTCTGGTGCCAAAATGTTAAGTCAGCTGATTTTCAAATCATGGGTTGACAATTACTTTCTCAGAAATGTGAAGATATTCTGCAGTACTCTGGCTTTTATTGTTGATGTTGAATAATCAAGTGTCCCTTGTGTTGTGTTCTTTTGAAGATAATTTGTCCTTTCTCTCTGGCACTTTTAAGGTTCTCTCATTCTCTCTGTTTCTCTTTCTCTGGTACTCTGTAGTTTTAACTAAGATGAATCTGGAAATTTTGTTTCCTTCTTTGTTTTTGTGTTGTCATTATCCTGCGAAGAATTTATTTTGATTTCTGGATTCAGAATTTATATTCTTTGTTAACTCCGCAAAATGTTTTTGCACTATCATTACCAATATTAGTTCTCTCCCCTCTTTATTATCTACTTCTAGAATCCAATCAAATGCTTCTCTAGTTAACATTTAATTATCTCTCATTTTAAAAATCTGTTTCCCCCATGTGTTGTTCTATCTTCCATTTCACTAATACTATCTTCAGCAGTGTTCTAATATGCTTATTAATCCTCCACCGAGAATTCTTTTTCAAATTTCAATAATCATATTTTACATTTATAGACATTGCATTTAGTTTGTTTTCCAGACTGATTGGTATTTTTTTAAATAATCATGTTTCTTTCACAAGTTTTTATTTTTTTTAATTGTTAACCTTTAAAAAATACTTACTTTTAATTTCTGCTAATTTTAGTATTATACCTTTTGGGAATATTTTTTCTTTTGGTATAAATCTGCTTCATTCTGTTTCTCCTGTCTTTTGTTCATGACAATTTATATTCTCAACCACTTTTAAATTTTCTTTTGTGACTTCTTATTCATTGAGGCTTCTTCTTATTTTATGGGTGGGAACTGTACAAGTCCTACACTGAGAGTTAATGTCTCCAGGTAGAATCTGCTTTTGGCTCTGCAAGGTAACCAGTGGTGATATCAACCCAGAATTACTTTAAATTCTCACCTTGGGTTTTTTTCATACCTCCAGAGATAGCAGAAACTTCAGTTCCAAATTTGCAGGAAGTTCAGTCTGTGGTTTTTACTTCTACATGAATTTTTACTGTACCATCTTTGTGTCCAGGCTGAAACAAGTATCTTTTGTCATTTCTTCTCGCTGAGGATGGATTTTTCTTTCGACTCTGTCTTTTCATTCAGTTTAGAGCATTTCAAATGCCTAGCTTTGTGTGAAGGTAACCTAACACCAAATTAAAGGGGCTGAGGATCTTGTCTTATGACCCCAATGGAACAGATAAAACGAAATATCTGAGAAAACTAAATTCTGTAGACATGCCCAAAGCAGCTTTGCTTCCAGTTAAACTTAGATCACCAATTTTCCTCTCTCAGTTTTTGAACACTGAGAAATTCCCTCTTACTTGCAACATAGCCATGCAATTATATTTTGCATTTTATCATAGCTAGGCATTTATATTTTACCCAGCATTTTTAAGTATTTGGTTTGAGGGTTTTCAGGACATCTATCCACCACAATGCCAAGAAATAAAAGACTGTATTTAATTATTTGCATTTTTGACTTTGGAAAAGAAGTTTATAAACATTGGCTATTATATTATTATTAAAATAATAATTATTACAAATAATAATTATATTATTAAAATAATTATAAAATAATTATACTTTATACATATAATTAAAAATCACCTCATTCACTGCAAATACTCTCGTTTATATGCATATATGTTAGACGATGATGTCAACAATTTTGGTTATCATACTGCCAAATTTTATAAATCCTTTTTTTTGCAGTATGTGGGCCTCTCACTGTTGTGGCCTCTCCCGTTGCGGAGCACAGGCTCCGGACGCGCAGGCTCAGCGGCCATGGCTCACGGGCCCAGTCGCTCCGTGGCATGTGGGATCCTCCCGGACTGGGGAACGAACCCGCGTCCCCTGCATCGGCAGGCGGACTCTCAACCACTGTGCCACCAGGGAAGCCCTTATAAATCCTTTTTATATCTATAACTGTAGCAACTTGATAATAATGGTTCTCAACAATATTCATAATGATTACTCATCTGTAAGATGTAATAAAGTCACATGAGGTTTTAAAATTTTCCATCCCCCAAATTTCTAAATTTTTGTGTCAGATTTTGATATTGTATATGGTAGTTATAATTTTTCGTATTATTCAGTTGCAATGTATTAGTACTATTTTTTTCTTACTGATAATTTTATACTATTTTTCTTAGTAAAACTTGAATGTTATACCAATATCATGTGTGACAAAAAAATAAGGTATGTGTTCATTAACAACATTACAGCATGGTTGCCAAATGCATACACTTCGAAGATGGATAGACTTTAAAGATGGATAGATAAGAATTCAGATGTTGTATCCAACAATACAAGTTTTACAACTTACCTGACCTCTCTTACCTTCAGTTCCTAATCTGGAAAATTTGGATAGTAAATATTGTAGCATTAAGTGCTAAAGTAACAACAACAACAACAAAATAGATAACACTGGACATTTACTGAACACTGCACTAAGTATTTGATATTGATCAGACATTTTCATCCTCACAGGAGACTACAAAGGAGGTCCTATTGTTACTCCCACTTTACAAATATATATGATGTATGTAAAGCCCTTAGCCTAATACTTACTACATTATAAATACCCCAACAAATAATATTTGTTATTCTTATGTATTATTATAGCTAGTATTACTGTTTAAATCCCTACAATTTCCAGATAAACTCATGAATACTGTGTTCTTAGGAGTGCTATTTAAAAAGGCATAAACATAATAAATAATATATTATCATATCTGAAATGCCCTAAACCACCACTGAATATACCTGTTTATTCCCTGTAGCAAATTCAGTTAAGAAATACAATAATTAACTCTTTGGTTACTAAATTAAAAATGCTTCTTTTCCAATTAATGAGTGATAGAGAGATGGCATTAATCCTTAATCTATTTCAGACTATCTATCAGTACCACTATTGTCCCCCACACCTCTGTCATTTGTATGCTTTTAATTCTTCCTTTACTAGCCATCATGATGGTTCCTTTCTCTGCCTATAAGATCCAAGACTAATTTCTTTTCTGATCATTATGGTTACCTGATACCAATTACTAGGTTTTCTTACACTAACAAAAAATGAATAGCAGAGTATATTTTGAAGGTCAAAATAATAAAAATCAAGGAGAGAAGTTAAGGCTAATCTTATTTTTCTAAAGTATAGGGTCTATAAATTATGATGATTTTTATAAAAAGTATCATCTCATATTTTCTATGTTATAAATGAAAAAGGACTGTATTTATTGTTTTTCCTTCACTGAATGAGTTTCAAATACTATAAAACATATCAAAACAAATACATATCTATTGGTTATAAAATGAAGGCATTTAAATTACAAAACATGGAAGACAAAAGAAAATAAAATTTTAATTAGAAAGATTGACTAATACGTAGGATCACACATTTGAAGAATTTAAAAACTTATCATAGAAAACAAAGCAACTATCAACAGTCACTCACAATGTTAATCCTTGAATGATTCCTTACTTTAAGTTCTTATAATCATAAAAACTACACTGGATCTTCATCAAGGACTATTTTCAGGGAATTGTCCAAAGATAAATGAGCATTTAGAATGCTCATTAGAAGTTATTATGGCCAATTTAATAAAAAAATCATTAAACATTCCCAGGAAAAATTTGTGATGGCAAATTTTAGCAACATCTTTTAGCAGGTGACTATTCTGTACAGACATTTAATAGGAAAGAAAATTGGGAAAAAGTTTCCAAGTACTAATGCCCCAGTTGTACAAAAACTCTGTTTAACATCAACTCATTACCTACTGTAAAATCATTTCAGTAAAAATAGTTCTTAAAAATTTGAATGAATCGGGCTTCCCTGGTGGCGCAGTAGTTGCAAGTCTGCCTGCCGATGCAGGGGACACGGGTTCGTGCCCCAGTCCGGGAAGATCCCACATGCCGTGAAGCGTCTAGGCCCGTGAGCCATGGCCACTGAGCCTGTGCTTCCGGAGCCTGTGCTCCGCAATGGGAGAGGCCACAGCAGTGAGAGGGCTGCATACCACAAAAAAAAAAAAAAAAAAAAAAAAAAAAATTTGAACTAATATTTTCCCTAGCTTGTTTCTTAATTCTTGCTGTTTTTCTTTGTGGTACCTTGTCATGATGTGTCTTTTAAAACCTGCATGTCTTCTAGGATGACAAACTGTGAAGAAAATAAAGAAGTAAATCCTCTGGTCTCTTAATTTCCTCTATCTTCACAATATATTTTGGATACACTGTCTCAAAGACTGCCCACATTCCATTGCATTATTATGTGCAAGGTGAAATTAGTAATCGTTATTAAAGCAAAAATTGATCTATACTGAAAATAAAAAATCCAAGTAGAAATATCCCGATTTTGCTATCGTCGTTTCTCTTAATTTTTCAATGATATTTCTTTTTATTTTTTCCAAATTATTTAACGATGTTTTACTAGGACACACAAAATTCAGAAATATACTTAAATAAGAAGAACCAGTACAAAGGAAATAATGGAGAGAAGGCCATAATAATGGAGCCCAAAATTAGGCTAAAATGCATGAAGTTTGGCTTTAATTAACTGTGATTACAGGACTAGATAAATCATTTTTTATCTTAAAAGGTGGAACCTGTTTCTAAGGATCATAGAGAACCCTGCCTCTTAAAAGGTAAAGTATCACTAATGACATATATACATTAAACACAGCCACAAGTTTCATGTTTCTTATAAACCAAGGCATCTATCAAAATGCTATTTTTTTTTGGTTAGAATTGTGATTTTCCAAAAAAGCAAGTCCTAAAAGTAATGCCTTCTGTGAAACTCAACTACTTTTTGCTGCAGAAATTCCCTAAAGTTCAAAGTCCTATCAGAAGAGGATGTCTACACTGAATTGTCGAGGCTTTTTTTCTTTTTACTTTTAAGTTAAACTTCAATCACCATAATTTGTAACATGAGGAAAAGTCATGTTTCACTGACTCCCTTGTCTGTTTAGCCTGTCTTTTATACACATCACAACCAAAATTGTCTCCAAACGCTTCTAGCAATCTCCTGTTTAGTAAAGGTATAGGGTCTCTCCATACTTCATGAAAGGATTCCCTTTGAAGTCAGTTTGTGCTTTAAAAGGCATGGAGAAAATCCTGTCAACAGTGGACCCAAGAGCCATAGGTACTTTTTGTGTTTTGAAAAGCTTAACTAATGTTCCACTCAAACAAAATGTATTCTTTTCTAGGACAGTTATTTGTACATCCTTAAAACCACTTCTAAGATCCTCATCAAACCTTCCTGAGAACTTAGGTAAATTGGTTTACTTAGTTTTTTATCAGCTGCTCTATTAACTCCTTAAGAGTGATACAATAGGGAAAAGAGGTATAGTTTTCTTTAACAGAAACTTGCTTTGTTAGCTTTTACACACTCCATATATTACTTTAACACATGGCATGCAGGCAGAAACTGAGTGTTATCATGAATGCCAATTTAAAAAACAATTCAACTAAACATTGACAAATGATCAAGTCTTTGACTAATGGTATATACAATAAAGTATGATAAAACACCAACTTCTATTCCATGTGTTCTAAGAGCTTTCTATATTTCTCTCTTACCCAGCTTACCATTTGCTCAATTTGTATCTAAGGACACATGTGAAGTCCCTCCTCCAGGGTTCTGGGCAAGAATTTGCCCAAGGACATGTAGAGGGTCAAATAAAAACAAGCTCATAGATATCATCTCACACAGGTCAGAATGGCCATCACCAAAAAGTCTGCAAACAATAAATGTTGGAGAGGTTGCAGAGAAAAGGGAACCTTCCTACACTGTTGGTGGGAATGCAAATTGGTGCAGCCACTATGGAAAACAGTATGGAGGTTCCTTCAAAAACTAAAAACACAGCCAACATACCATCCAGCAATCTCACTCCTGGGCATATATCCAGAGAAAATTCTAATTAAAAAAGATACATGGGGCTTCCCTGGTGGTGCAGTGGTTGAGAGTCCACCTGCCGATGCAGGGGACACGGGTTTGTGCCCCGGTCCGGGAAGATCCCACATGCCATGGAGCAGCTTTACAATAGCCAAGACATGGAAGCAACCTAAGTGTTCATCAACAGATGAGTGGATAAAGATGTGGTATATTTATACAAGGGAATATTATTCAGTCATAAAAAAGAATGTTGCAACAACATGCATGGACCTAGAGATTATCACACTAAATGAAGTCAGACACAGAAAGACAAATATATGATATCACTTATATGTGGAATCTAAAAAAATGATACAAATGAGCTTATTTACAAAACAGAAACAGACTCATGGACATAGAAAACAAACTTATGGTTACCGAAGGGGAAAAGTTGGGGGAAGGATAAATTAAGAGTTTGGGATTAGCAGATACACACTACTATGTATAAAATAGATAAGCAACAAGAATCTACTGTACAGCAAGGGAACTATATTTAATACCTTGTAAAAAACTATAATGGGAAAGAATCTGAAATATTTATGTGTATTGATGTATATAAAACTGAATCACTTGGCCGTACACCAGAAACTAATGAGATGGAACAGGACCCTGTAAGGGACCTCCCTGGTACAAATTCTGTCCATGTCCCTTGTTTCTTGTCTGTAGAAAATAAGCTTCATTGAGCCCCCTTGACCTTTCCTGCATTCTAAAGGGCAGATTCAAACAGTTGCTAATCAGGGAAGGGAGGAAATGCAGAAAGAAAGGAGGAGCAGTCAATTACAGACTTGGGGCAGGGTCCTGGTTCCTCCTGAAGGGAATATACATAACATTATCTTTGAGCTCTTCTGTAGGAACTAAGGCCCCCCACCCAGGTGGGAGATGGTAACTTCAAGCTGAACACAGTGAACACAAGATTCCTGGAACACCACCCTGTTACCTCACCACCAGCCAATCAGAAGAAAGTCACACACCCTGCAGCCCTCACACCAAATTTTGCCTTTAGAAACTTCTCCCTGAAAACCATAAGGGAGTTCAGGGTTTTTGAGCACAAGACACCTATTCTCCTTGCTTGGCCCTGCAATAAACCTTTCTCTGCTCCAAGCTCCAACGTTTTGGTTCGTTTGGCCTCACTGTGTGTGGGGCACACAAACTTGGGTTCAGTAACACTAACACAACATTGTAAATCAACTATACTTAAATTAAAAAAAAAAAAAAAAAGCTCATAAATTTGGCCTCATTAATGCCAGGCTCAATTCTAAAAGCTTCCAAAATGTGGATCATGGGTTGGGTACATCAACATATTACAGTGGGTCTGAAAATTCACATATGCAGAAAAACAACTGTAGAAATACTATGTTGTACCTGTATACATTGATAATTTTCAGAGATATTTATTTTAATTAGAGTATAAGATGCAC
Organism: Physeter macrocephalus; assembly: GCF_002837175.3. Lineage (NCBI taxonomy): Eukaryota > Metazoa > Chordata > Mammalia > Artiodactyla > Physeteridae > Physeter > Physeter macrocephalus. The sequence continues at coordinate 69,364,900 of NC_041218.1, forward strand.
TCATTTTAAAGCATTGGTATATTTATGTTACTTTGTATAACTTTATATTTTCTCAGTCACTGGGTACTAAAAGTACAATTACCAACACATCCAGTTCTCAGACATGAAATATTGAAAACCCTTCTAGATATGAACAGACCTATGCTGATAATCATGCAATGGCTACCACAGCTGCTTCTGTCATAGCACACCCACTGGCATTCTAGAAGATAAAACCCATTAGCTGTTTCTAAGCTTCTAGGTGTATTAGAACATTTCCCTGACTTTGGTCATCTCAAGCAACACTAATTCTGTACCTTCACTGGAAATTTTAAACTATGTATCTGATTTTCAGTAGGATCTTGACTAAAGAGATATTATCTATTATCTAAAGCCTGACAGAGTGACACTGAAATTCCAAGAAACTTAGACCATCTAATGTCTTTAAAACACAAGAATCCCTTTGTTGGATACTCCAGTTTATGCATGCATTTACTTATCTGCTTATTCATTTTCTCCTTCACCATATACTTAGTAGCACCTTTTGAGTGCACGGATATACACTAAGGGTTGATGCTATGCTCTTTAAGAATTTAGCAACTTAGGGGCTTCCCTGGTGGCGCAGTGGTTGCGCGTCCGCCTGCCGATGCAGGGGATCCGGGTTCGCGCCCCGGTCTGGGAGGATCCCACATGCCGCGGAGCGGCTGGGCCCGTGAGCCATGGCCGCTGGGCCTGCGCGTCCGGAGACTGTGCTCCGCAACGGGAGAGGCCACAACAGAGGGAGGCCCGCATACCACAAAAAAAAAAAAAAAAAAAAAAAAAAAAAGAATTTAGCAACTTAGCTGGAGAGATACTATGAATTACAGAAACAACTTAGTAACAACTTAATGTTTTTATATGTGTAGTTTAGGCTATTAGTGTTGGAGGAATTTGGAAGGGGAAGATCACATAGGAAGAGTGTGAAAAAGAAAACCATTATACAGGAGATGGGTTAAAGGAGACATCTGAATGTTGTGCCTGATGTAATATATAGCTTGTGGGTGGATATGGGTGTAGTATTGGAATGCTGATCAGCATCCTCGTTTGAGGAAGCTACAGGTTAAAAGATGCACACAAGAAAATACAAAAGGAATGGAATACTGACACTAGAATGCTTGCCTGTGGAAACAAGGTTGGTTAAGACAGGAAAATCAAACACAGACAGTTGAAAAGACCTTGAATGCCTTACTAAGAACTCTGAACTTTCTGTTATGGAAGTCCTAAAGTTTTCTAAGCATGATCATGACCTTTAGCTAAACACTTACAGTACACTTGTGAGGTGTCCAGCATTGTTCAAAATTGTTTGGAAATAATAACACATTTATTCTTCACAATGAAACCGAGTAGGACCCTGGGCACAGAAGCCTTTCTCTGTGTGTCCCCCGTTTCTTGTTTGTAGAAAATAGGCTTCAGCCCCCATGACCTTCCCTGAGTTCCAAAGGGCAGGTTCAAACAGTTGCTAATCAGGGAAGGGAGGGGATGGAGAGACAATGGAGGAGCAGTCAAGAAACAACAGTGCAGCCTTGGGGCAGGGTCCCGGTTCCACTTCAAGGGATACATATAACAATGTCTTTGAGCTCTTCCACAGAACTAAAACCCCCAACCAATGGAAGACATTAACTACTTGATGAAGCCTTCTTCATTCCAGAGAGAAGGTCACAGTTTGATAACCTTGAAAATCACAGAAGCTCATCAGGAGACAACCGGAGTCCAGATTAGAGGAATGCAGGCCCTGAACACACCGATCCTTATCAGCAACCCTGCCCTCCAACCACTGCTATAAAACTCCTCACCAAATCGCCCCCAGGTTGGGACACACAGTTTTTGACGGCACAAGCTCACTGAGTCCCCCTTTGCCTGGCAAAGCAATAAAGGTATTCTTTTATGCTTCACTCGAAACTCTGTCTCCGAGATTCGATTTGGCACTGGGGCACAGAAGCTGAGTTTTCCACATCAATAACAACTCTGTAAGGTAACTAATTTTATCATCCATGTGTTTGATACATAGTTAGAGAGCTAAGAAACTGAGAAGTTAAGTAAGTTGCCCAAGGTCCCAACTAGGAGAGGCAGGACTGGGACTCAACCAGGTTCTGTGTTCTTATCAATGACTCTATCAAGTGAATGAGCAAAACAAATCTTTAAGAAAATCAATCTGAGTGCAACATAAAGGTGTCTTTAAAGAACTGGAAAGGCTGGGAATGGACTTCAGTTAGAAGAATTTTCAGCAGTACTTGCATGGGGTAATGTGATTTAAACCAGAATTGGGGCTGTAAGTAATGGCTGAATGGGATAAATTCAAGAGTCATTGTGATCAAAAAACTGAATATAATGACGATACAATAAGTTAAACCATGTCATTTCTCAAAGAATCTATGTGTACAAATATACATAAAAATATTAGAATAATCATACATTTTAAATGCTTGATAAAATCTGTTCTTTTAAAACTCAAACTCAGAAGTAGTTTTAGTATGGTTTTCCTAATTAGGAAATTATTTTTTGTTGAAAAGCAATAGCCAAGTGTTAAATGTGAAAATACTGACCACGGTTTGCTAGGTTCTATTTTACGTGGCGTTAACTTTCTGTTTGTGGAACTTTGCATTTTACTGATTCTTTACAGCCGAAACTGTGTCTTTGTGAATTGTCTGTAAGCTTTGTCGGATATAAATTCCAGGTTATTTTGAAGTTATGCCTGTTTGTATCATTCGCCCACTCAAGATATCACACATTCTTCCAACCACCCCCTACACTTGGAACAGGCACTCAATTAATATACGCCAGGCAGGCAGGCCACCTTGCTCTTCTCCTTCAAAAACTCCTAAAAAACCATCTGTTCTGGGAGGCATTCCAGCTAAAATAACCACCTACTACTTTCAGTTGCCTGTAATCTCTACATCCACTTTCTTGAGCACAGCTGACATATTTTACCATTACAAAATCCGTAAGATAAGATATTTTCTAAATATCTTATAGTGGTATTTAACCTCCCCTCAAACATCTACATTCCCTTAATGCATATTCTTGCAAGCTTTTCTTTCACGACAGATTAAGGAAATATCAGCTTCAAAAGAGTAAGAGAATTAAATTTGAATTTGTGTGTGGCTCTTGGATCAAAATGTTTAGCCAACCCAGTTAGTTATTCTGATCTCGGTGTTGTGCCAAACTCTCATGGAGAACACTCAGTGCAACTATCTAATTGGATGCTTCATGGACATACTATATAGCGTAGAAAGTAAACAATGTAGTAAACTGTTTAATTAAATCAGTGGACTTCGATTTTCAAAGTTCAGTATGGTTTACTTTCTAGGCAACAACAACTAACTGTGATCTTATGATATTTTTGATAAACAGTTTCATAGAATAAAAAATAAAAATATGACAAGAACACATTTTATGATTATGCAAAAGAGATACAACAGAGAATTTCTTCTAATTTTTGAAATATGAAATGCATGTATTGTCATGCTGGCTAATAACAAAATCCTGAATGCCTGTGAATCCCTACTACTTGTGTAAATATGCATAACTTTGTGGGGATGGCATTATCCAGGTAATAATCTAATCTAAAGACATGCATTTTTAACTTCTGCAAAAATCAGGACTAGCTGAAAGATAAAGGACCTTCTTTGTATTTCCACAGCTCGGATTTACAGATCAAGAGAAAGGTGTCAGAAAACTGAGAAGAATTAATGCATGGAAACTACAGAATAAGGATACACAGTGGGAATTTCTGCTAAACTAGAAGGGCAAAGCCCTGGTATTGCTGGGTGGAAGTGATGGGTGACAAGATGGGAGCCAAAATACTGGTAATGGAAAGACAAGAGATTAGATGTAAGTGTTGGCCCCCTCATTCTTCAGGTCAACCCCTCAGAGTAGAAAAGGACAATACCTAAGTAGGATGAGACAGTCAAAGAACCTAAGAATAGATCCTACCTGTGGGTGGAAAGAACAATGTTTTCATAATTCTGTGCCCTACGTGGCATAGGCTCAGTGAAGTAGCAATGGTGAAGGAGGTGTCCAGTCAAATGGACATGGAGAAAGCCCCTGAGGGTCACAGAGACCTTATTATGGTGAATAAGCCTCTTGGAATTATAAGACCCTTCCACAACGTGGACTCAAAAGTGTTAAGAGGATGAAGGAGGAGGAGCCACAGATTTAGGACAAGTTGGTGGTTGAGTGTGGACCACTGAGAAAGAAGGCAGTTACACAGTCCACAATCATGAGGAGCAGATATCAGCCAGATGCCTAAACTACCAAGTGGGTCTCCACAGAGGACACTGGGGGAAGATGCCCAAGGACCGCCTGACTTCTGCTACACTTCATCAGAGATAGAGATCGCCTGATAGAGAGCAGAGAGAGAGATTTTTCCTATGTTAACAGGAAACGTATTATGCCCTTTGCATCCAAATATTGTTCTGGGAAGGAAAACAGGCAGGACAAAGCCAGTGAATAGAGACTGATACCTAGAAAAACTGGGTTGTTAAATGAAAGAGAAAAACATTTTAAATCAGAAAAGACAAGCATTTTAATTGACAGAACCAAGTGTTTATTCCATCAGCGAGAATGGGGACTCAAAAACAAGATGAGATCAATAATAGAAATTAAAGAAAGGTACTCTTTTGCACATGTAATTTATGATTGCTTTATATTTTACTGCTTGTATTAATATGGCTATTGCCAAGGCTTGTAATTTTTATATAATAATGTGAAATTAACTTAGCTACTCTTACCATTACCTCTAGCCCACAAATAGAGATCATTAAAACTTCTACCAAAAGATAACAAGAGAAGTTTAAAATGTGTATCATTTAATACCCGTTGAATATCTACTGTGTGTTAGGCACCTGATAAGCAGAGAAGATACAAAGATGAATAAAGCATGATTCTTACCCTTAAAAATTTAACATAGTAATTATTTCTAACAATAATCCTAATTTGAAGACTTTAAAGACAACTTCTACTTTTTTAAAGTTCTTTTAGAAGTCTTTCAACAAGTTTGTTTTGAAATTTATTTGGATTTATTTGGAAAGGTACACCTGTTTTCTGACTGTTTAGAAAATATTAATTATCACCATCAATATGCTTGCAATACTTCCTGCCAAATAGAAAAGAGCATGCATGGCATACATCTCTGTGCTTAAACATCTCAAGATCACATAAAATAATGCATAAAAAGCAAATTTAAAACTGTAAAGCAGTAGGCACAAGTGTTTTATTATTTAAACAATAACGATAAGGGTCAAAAATTTTTCTTAGAACACAAAAACAAGCAGATAATTACTTAGGATATGTTAACAACTTTATTCTCATATGTATTCCAAACTATTCAACTATGCATTACAAGATAATATTTATTTTGAAATTAAGGAAAAACCTGTGACCCTTGATTTGCAAACTGTCGTTTAGTACAAAAGTATTTATGCTTCACTTCATTTATTAAGGCCCCAAAGAAATATTTATATAGCAACTAACATTTGGATAACTATTGCTTGCAAATCATTTTATAATACACTTCCTTGACTGAAATTTTTAGATAAGATTCCATTTGTCCAAACAGGTATATCTATCTGAAGGTAAATTTAAATCAGAGCCCTATGAAGACCAAAAATGGACCAAATGAGACTGACTGAATTCACACTACACAATGAAAATCATAAATAGTAAATAAAAATGAAACAGTTAATATAAACTAATATATGCATGTGCATAGAAATGGAAGTAATAATGGCTCATGCATATCACGGTTACTACATGCCAGTCACTGTTCTCTGAGTTTTAGATTAACTTACATACCCCTTTCTACTCTCCAGGGTAGGAACTACTGTCATGCCTTTTTTTACAGAGAAGGAAACTGAGGCACAGAGAGGGCTAAGCTGTTTGCCCAGGGTCATCCAACTGGTAAGCAAAGAAGCCTGGATTTAGATTTAGGCTGTCAGGTTCCAGCGTGTGTCCTTGTCACCACTATAGCCATTTCAAATATCAAATTAAATGGTTCTGGTACATACTGCTTTTCCTAACAAACAAATAAACAAAGCTGACACAGATACGAACTGAACACTCAAGAATATCTATTTCACATATTGTCCTAGTTCACAATTTTGTGTAACACACATAGATCTGAATAGAATGTGTTACTTTTTGCAGAGAATCTCAGTTTCTCCGCACTTGCTCAAATTTCACACACTACTTAAGATGAGAAGTCTATTTAAATTCCTCATCCACTGTACAAGTAGCCCCCACTTTTTGAAAGTTTGCTTTACGTCACTTCACTTTTGCAAAAGACCTACATGAGTACCTGTTTTCCCTAACCGAAAGAAAGCCTAAGAGGATTTTCACTTTTACAAAAAAATGACAAAAGCAAAAATAGCGTTAAGGTTTGTTTTGCAGCAAGAAGCGGGCAACCTAGCAGCAAGAGTGACAGCTCCAAGCTCCTTCCCTGAGAACTGAACTCAGCATCTCAGTGTCAAGTCACCGTAGCTTTGAACTGTGTGTGTGAGCATCTCTGCTTTATCTTGAATTATTTTGTGCATCCACTAGCAAGCCTCTTCGCTTTACACTATTCTGGCTTACAAAAGATTTCATACAAACGGTCTACTTTGGGATAGCGAGGGAAACCTGTATTTCTCAATTATATCTATTGTTTATGTCCCTACGTTCTAGAATTTGAGGTTTCCCCTCCTTTCATACACTCTGATATCCGTCCACACTCTCTTGAACATTTTCTCCATAGTTACAGTTTTCCATATATTCCAGGGGGTAAATTTCTTCTGTAAAGGGCCAGATAGTAAATATTTAGGCTATGAGGATCACGTGGTCTCTGTTACAATTCAACTCTGCCCTTGTGCTTTGAACACAGACATAGAGAGCAGGAAAACCCATGAGCTTGGCTGTGTTCCAACAAAACTTTTTTCACAAAGCAAGCAGAGGACTGGAATTGGTGCGTGTTCCACAGTTTTCCGATCCCTGATCTATCTTGCTATGCTACATCGGGAAGTGTTTATATCTTGTGCTGCCTTTTGGGAGGGAAGTATAATTTGAAAATGCTCTCCCATCTAGAGAAGCCACTTAATTCTACAGCATTCCCTGTATGTCTCTATCAAATTTATCTTCTTTTTTTTTTTTTTTTTTGCGGTACACGGGCCTCTCACTGTTGTGGCCTCTCCCGTGGCGGAGCACAGGCTCCGGACGCGCAGGCTCAGCGGCCATGGCTCACGGGCCCAGCCGCTCCGCGGCATGTGGGATCTTCCCGGACCGGGGCACGAACCCGTGTCCCCTGCATCGGCAGGCGGACTCTCAACCACTGCGCCACCAGGGAAGCCCTTATCTTCTCTTTTGACCATGATTTTTACTGGAAAATCATCTTGGGCCAGTTCTTGGATAGCCTGTATTTTCACAAACATTATCACACTGTATATCTACAATAACCCTGTGAGATGCCTGACCAAAATCATTCCAATTTACAGAGGAGTTTACTCCCACAACCAGGAATAATAATACAGCTTCTTAATCTAAAGTCTCCGCTCTTGTTACTATATAACATACTTTTTGCATTACATAGAAAAATCGTATGTGATTATTATCAGATACTTGCTACCTCTTAAATACTAAAGTGGTGTTCAAAAACTTCCTACTCCATTTTCCACTTTCTACAAATCACTTAGTATTTCTGACCTGCCTTCCTAAATTCCTAAATAATTATTGGCCCCTGTAATGAGGACATCATTGTTCCTCATGTACTTCATTCAAATGATAGTTTTGACAGTACATTCTGATGGGGCTAAAAAGGAAAGAAAATGGTATTACTTTAGCTATATCCTATGCATTATTCAATTTAATGTTATCTTATAACAACCCTGAGAACTAGGAATTCTGTTGTTATTCTGGAAATGTTTCTGTTATTACAGGTGATAAAATGGAGGTAATTCTAAATAATTTGCACAAAGTTTCAGAGCTGGTAAGAAGCAGAATCAGAATTCACACATTGTGTGCACTTTGTATGACATCACGACATACCAGTTCCCAACTTCCAAATCATCAATATACTTTTTCTTATGTAAACTCTGCTTAGAATTCTCTATATTACTTAATGAGGACCAGGAAAACTTGCTTGTATCATTTAAACAATAAAGTTAAAAATCACAGAAATAACTTCAATATGAGTTTTATTACTGTTTATGAGCTAAAGAGCTTGAAACATTCTGAATGAAATTAAAATGCATTTCATCGGTGTGGAATCATGAACATTTGTCAAGTTGTTTTGTACAAAACTCTCTAGGTTTTCACAGCTATATAAAATCTCCCTCAGAGAAATAACTGCAGAATGAATAAAAACAGATGTGGCATTTTTGCATATTATCAACAAAAATATCTTTATTTTATCTTGCCAATGTCTTACCATAACTGCATTTATGTCGTAATTCTGTACATAACATGTACAAAGAAAGTACATGACAGTTGCAGTACATGTAATGGTCTCCAACAAGGTTTTCTGGTTACTTACAGTTCTCTAGAGATTACCTTTGTACAGGAACTAATTCTGTATGTTTCCTAACTAAAACCCCACCTTCCATGCTGTGCACTCAAAGCTACACCAAACATTCTCCACTCTATTAAAAGTAATCGAATCAGAACGTTTAAAGGTATTTTAAATGAATGTGCACGGAACAGTCTCCAACTTGGTTCAGGAAATAGATTTAGGAAAGTTTTTAATACCCTGAAAACTTTAAGAGGAAATTACCTTTCGTTATTTAAAGCTAGAGAAAACTGGGCTTTAGAACTTTAAGACAATGTGCTATCATCAAGCCCACGGCAATGAAAAGAGTCTTTCTTTTAAAAAAGTCACTTAGTGTTTTGCTTTTGTAAATTGTGTTTTCACTGTTGGAAATTCAAACACCATATAGTATTTTTTAGACTCTTACCTGTGGGAATGAGTTAATTTTGTGTAATATAAAGCTAAACTTGAAATGTAATCATTTGTAGTATCTGACAGCAATTTAAGCCCTCAACAATATTAGAAATTGAGGCTGCTAATATACATGCACAAACTGATTCTATGTGACTTCTGAAAGATTAAACTGCACACCCTTTGTGGACAGAGCAAGAAATTAAATTAGGATATGAATGAGTGCAGTTTTACTACGTAGATGTTCCAGCAAAGCCTAATACTACTGCTTTACTTGAAAAGTTAATCACCTCTCACATTATTTTTTCAATTGTTAACCTTCCAATGAGTCATGCTAGCTTAAAATTAACTTGGTATATTAGCTGTATTCACCTGAAAGTTCACACAGAAACATATTTTACAGCTTTTAACTGTTTCAAGTTTATATAAAGGATTAAATATATTTTAACAAGCATCTGCATAACTGACATGATTATTTTATTCTAATCTGAAAACCTAATTATCACCTTATTATGGAGGACAAGGAACAGCTTTAGAGGCAAATTAATGTATCCTATCAGTGGAACAGTTTGTCACTTTATTAAATAATCATCATCTTGGCAAATAAAATTGTTATAAGCTTCATCAAATGAAGAAAAGAGACGGGACCCCCTCACACTATCAAACATTAAAATTAACTTCCCACAGGTTTCTAAACAGTTTACTACACTTTCACTGTGTTGGATCATAAAGTAGAAATGACAGCATTAAGTTCTCTTTATAACATACAAAGCAAACGTATTTCACAACATCTTTTAAAAGTAAACAGATTTCAGACACTACACAGATATATCATATATTTAATTGTACACAGTTTAAAAGTATGCTGCATGTTCCAATAACAACAATTCATCATGTACTAGTAAAGATGGCATGTAAAGGGCCTGCATCATTAAAAACTAATTGATATTATTAAGCAATTACCTAAAACACACAGTTGCCAATAATTTCTGTACATTAAAAAGCTTCTATGTTTAACAAATAACTGTTTTCCTTATTTTCTTATCTAAATGGAAAATTTAAGAAAATAATAATAATAAATATATGTAAAATAAGAGATTTGCTAAAATGCATTCTGAAGAAATATAGTATTACTTTTTTTTTTTTTTTTTTTTTTTTTTTTGGCGGTACCTGGGCCTCTCACTGTTGTGGCCTCTCCCGTTGTGGAGCACAGGCTCCGGATGCGCAGGCTCAGCGGCCATGGCTCACGGGCCTAGCCGCTCCGCGGCATGTGGGATCTTCCCGGACCAGGGCACGAACCCGTGTCCCCTGCATCGGCAGGCGGACTCTCAACCACTGCGCCACCAGGGAAGCCCTACTATTACTTTTTAAAATATTTATAAAATGAAATTTTTGCAAGATCATTAAATATTCTAAACCAAAGAGGTATGTTGAAAAAGTCTTACAAATAATTAATGTATTATATCATAGTAATGCTATTATTCCTAGCTTTAATTATCTAAGAATTTTTTTTTAATAAGTATTTTTTCTTAGAATGCCCTCAGTTCCAATAAGAAAACTGTTACAGACATTTTGGCTTTTATTTAATTAGTAATGCTACAATTAAAGTATCAAAACTCTGACTTTTAGTTTGACTTAAGTAATGTCCTTCCCACATCAAATTAGAACTGGTCTTGTCTGTCAAATGTGATCAAAACCTCCTTAATTAGTTAGCAGGACTATGGTACCCAAATGGCCTTTGACCTCTCAACACAGATTGCTCAGATTTTGGCTTTTTGTAACAAACTCTCAAGTGTGTTGGCCGGCATTCAAATACAACTCAAATTACACTTTGCTAAAAAAGAAGTATATTTACACAAGAGAAGGGCTACTGGTATAAATATCTACCTTCTGCCATTAACGCACCACTCAGCAAAACAATTACTTTGCCAGTGTGCTTATTAAGAAAGGACTCTTCCCGCCTTGTCTTGATCTCAAGGATTGCTGCAATGACTGAGTGCATGTAGGCCATCGCCCTCTGCTGGTTGGATTCTTCAACTTCTTTAAAATACTTAGAGAATCTTTTCAAGACTTGCTTATAATGATGTCCTAAAGCTTCTTTCTTTCTGTAATTAAGGATCTATGGAAACTATATAAGAATTTGAACTTTAAACTTAGTTCCAAGAATTCTAATAAAAGGAAGCTTTCTGTGAGGGTCACAATAAAGATAGATTCTTACATTCCTTATCCTAAAAGTTAAAGAAACAATTTAATAAGTTAATATGCCTAAATAATAAATAAATGCTTCTGATAAAATAGTCTAAATAAGCAAACAAATAAAACAATCTAAATAAATGCCTCTGATAAAACTATTAATAATAATGTATGCAATTACATATATTACTATAATTATATGTAATATAATTTTATCTCATAATATATGAAAATATAATTCACCAGTGACTTGTCAGTGTCTTCAAAAAGCATAGCTGATTATAACAAGTATAGTTCAAAATAACCAAACCCAGTCACATAACCCAGTTTTCACTAATCTGGATTTTACCCATGCTCCAGTTTACAGATGATGGAGCAAAAATGACCCTTTTATTTTACTAGCTCTTCATCTCAATCCTAGACATCCCACGTAATGCCACATGCCAGTAAAAGGATCTACTGTCTATGGAACTGACTTGGATATTCCACAGATAGATACCTCACATTCGACAAGCACAGCATCAAATTCATAATCTTCCGTCCACATACCACCTCTTCTTCCTACATTCACCTCTTGGTTGGTGTTGCTACCGTTCTGCTTTCATTCACCATTCCCTTCACATCCACATTCACAGCCATATCAATTACTAAATCTGATAACAGTAGTCACTTTTCTCTTCTAAAAATCCATTTCCTTAGTCTTATGTCCTTGTTTTAAACCCTACAGTTGTTTCATATTACCTCAAGGGATATAAGTCCCAGTTTCCAATGGGACTATTCAAGTTCTCTGTGATCTGAGTATGATCAACAAATTCCCTTCAATTTTCCATTTCTTACATTTCAAACACTATCTGTCTATCTGTCTGTCGATCTATCTATCTATCCATCCATCTACCTACCAAGCTACCTAGCTACCTACCTACCTGGAACTATTTATGGTTCCCACCACATACTGGTATGTTTTATGCCGCTTTACCTTAATACATGACATTGCTTCTATTAACTCCACAGTCACTTGTAAAGCACTTTATCACCTTTTAGAACCATGTTCAGGAATTATGTTTTCTACAAAGCTTTCCCTCGCACCACCACCACATGAAAATTATTTTCTCCTTTGTATCCTTAGGTATGATGTTTTGGTTACTGCATTCATCTCACAGTACTACACGTATTGTTTGCATGTATCTTTCCCCTACTAAGCCACAAACTCTAAGAGGTTGGAATGGTATTGAACTCATCTGTTACCTTGAACTTATTAAAAATATTTTCTGGTTAGTAGATATGTATTAAATGACTATTCATCTGGACAGAATGGTTAGTAACTTGCTGCATATGTAACCTAGAGCAGTTCCTTAAAATTCTAACTCTGTTTTCTAATATACAGAGTGGGAATAATAATAGTAACCATCTCCTAGGGTTGTGTATGACTTAAATAAAATAATCCAGGAAAAAAATTTGGTAGAGTATCTGGAACATACTGCAGCCTTTAAAACCTACTAGTGATGAGTTTTATTATAGTACATTGTTAGAACAAAAGACAACTATTAGATTTATAACTACTTGGCTACAAGAATTCATAATGAAAATAAGATGGGTACTGACTATCGTGACATTATTTTAAGGGGTCATGGTAACCCAAGGTTTTTTCCTTAATGAAATAATTTTTCTCATAAAGATTGATAAGATTAACAGATAAAGAGAAATCAATAGAGTTTTCAGTAGACTTTGCACTCTTTCCCTCATATAATAGTTTCAGTTAGTTTATGTATATCTGAATACAGTTTAGATCATTAAGCAAATACAAAACAGGCTAAAACATCTAGTTTGAAATGTAAAAAAGCTGATAATATAATTGAGTATGAATATAAATATATTTCATATTAATAAATTCACAGATTACATGAATTACAGGACATGAATGTTTCTGTACCTTAGAAGTTACAGAAATTACAAATGACCTTTGTAATCTGAATATGTCTTAAAAATTAAAGCAGAATGAATTAAATAAGAAAAAAGTTAATGAAAATAAATATGTAAGGAATTGATTAGGTCTGTGTGTAAAAACAAAACAAATTATGCCATCACAGTGAATAAAACTTATCAGCAAATTAGAAGGGTGGCATAAGTGGCATGTGCCCTGCCTAGAAATAAATGGACATATAAAGATTTAAAGTTACAAAGGTGATAAATGTGGGACTGACTGCTTGCACTACAAACAGGTTTTATTATGTAATGTTTTCTCATAGTATCTGTATTTTTACTACATTAAACAGATGCAACAGAAGAACAGGACCACAGAAATTTAGATGTAAGTGGCTTCCTAAACCCAAGAGAGTGAATTAAAAATCCTAAAGTCTATGAACAGCCCAACTCACTTTCATAATACGTGACGATTTTGGCAGAGACCGCTGATCAACTTCCATTTTCCTTTCTTTCTGTGTGTACTAGGGCCTCCCAGGCTTTAGGTGGGCCCATGACCCCACAGTGGGAGACCACATTTTCCTGAGCTCTTGCCTTTCAGGATGGCTGCTTCACTAAGTCATAACATGAGCAGAAGTGACATGTGTGACTTTCAGTGGAGGAACTTGGTGATGACGCTGTAAGCAGTGGACATGGGTATGAGAAGACTATCTTTCTGGGGGGATAACCTCTTTCCTTCTCACCTCAGACAGAAACAGACACGTCCTCCTGGTAGCACAATGTACTTAATTTTGCACTTAACTTCAGTGATAGTTTTTACCACATTTTATTGTGATTACATGTTTGGTTTGTCTTCCCCACTGGCCTGCAGGCTTTTCAAGGGCAGGAAGGATATTTAATTAACCTTATTTATCTTCCAAGCACTTTTACATTACAGACCTGCCTGTAGTAAATATTTCTCTCATGTTACACATTAAAAATAACAGAAAAGGGGCTTCCCTGGTGGCGCAGTGGTTGAGAATCCGCCTGCCGATGCAGGGGACACGGGTTCG
>NC_041218.1:69379054-69450434 GCF_002837175.3 Physeter macrocephalus
GAGCCATGGCCGCTGAGCCTGCGCGTCCGGAGCCTGTGCTCCGCAACGGGAGAGGCCACAACAGTGAGAGGCCCACGTACCGCAAAAAAAAAAAAAACCCAAAAAACAAACAAAAAAAATAACAGAAAAAATATGAAATTGTGTTAAGGGTTTTTGTCTTAAAGTTGTGGGGTTTTTTGTTTTTCAAAATTTGGTAGTAATCATTTTCTTTTTATAAGTAAAAGGATATAACTGTAAAACTTTAACTCTTTACTGAATAAATAATATATTAGTATTCTTAGAATATTAAAACATTGGGCCATAAACTAAGAATTGCTTAATTTTCTGAGGTCAATATTTGCCTAAGAAAATGATATATATTTGATGTGTATGCCTGAAACATTTCTATTTTGGTTATATGGTAATTCTATTTGATGATTAAACAGTTTCTTGAATACTTATACTCAAGTTTCCCTCAGCACTTAGAAAGATTTTCAGAGAAGAGCAGAGCAGAAACCTACTTTTAAAAGATGTGTTACACAGCAAGTCAAATAAATATTAAAATAAAATACAAGCTATAAACAAAAATCAGTGTTGAATAAATACTTCTTTTTCTGTTCCACATCAAAGACAGAGAGGAGAGACAGAGAGAGAAACAAAGAGAGATCAGGAAAAAAAAACAAACCCAAAGAATACACATTTACTTAATTATTTGAAGATCCACATTACCTAATTATTTGCGGATCCAGGTATGCTAGACCCTATCCAATGTCTTTTATAGAATAAAATTATTTTAATGTAGATCGTAACTGCTTTTAAATTTTCAGAAAGTTTAAAAGTACTTTTATAAATGAGCTTAGGACTTGGACAGATATTTATATACCAATATTCATAGTAGCATTATTCACATTAGCTAAAAGGTGAAAAGAACCCAAATGTCCATCAACAGATGAATGAATAAACAAAATGTAGTATATACATACAACAGAATATTATTCAGCCTTAAAAAGGAAAGAAATTCTGACTACAATACGCTACAAAATGCTACAATATGGATTAACCTTGAAGACATTATGCTAAGTGAAAGAAGGGACAAATTTGAATGACAAATATTGTATGGTTCCACTTACATGAGGTAGTCAGATCACAGAGACAGAAAGTAGAATGGTGGCTGCCAGGGACAACTGGAGGGAGGGGAGAAAGGGGAGTTATTTGTTTAAAGGGTACAGAGCTTTAGTTTGGAAAGAAAGAAACGTTCTGGAGATGGGTGGTGGTAATGGCTGCACAGCAATGTGAATGTACCAAATGCCACTAAACTGTACACATAAAAGTAGTTAAAGTGGTACATTTTTTGTTATATATATTTTACCACAATTAAAAACAAATAGTTAAAATACAAAGTATCTATCAAATTTTGAAAAAAATTCCCTAAAACAAAATAAACATCTGGCTTCATTCCTATGGCTTTAAAAAAAGGCATATAAATGTGTCTGCATAAATAAAAAGAGTTTTTATTCTCCATAAAGAATTCTACAAAGTTGTTAGGTTTTGTATATGATGAAGCTTACATTAAAAAACTGAAGCTTGAAAACTTTGAAAATTTGGAATTCTGAGACAACCATAATCAGATTTAAAAAGTAAAAATAGAAAATTCTAACAACTAGAAAGAACATTGGAAATAGCAATCAGTAAGATCTTCCTTTATTTTTAATGTTTTTATGGCCTAACGCAGTTGGCATTCTTCCCCGTGCACCACCAACTCCAACATTAGTTTCCTGTTTAAGTACTTTGCTCTTTATTGCCAAATTCCTTTGAAGGGTCATAAAAAATACATACTTTTTTTAAATAAAGCTTTTCTATTGTTCGAGATCACTTCAGAGACTCTGTAATATCAGAATTATGATTATAACATAAGTTTCATGCCCTGAGTCCTTCAGGCCTCCACTTTTGATATTCACAAGCCAGAATTATGAAATTTTCAAAGCTACTCTCAAACTTTTGTCTCTGACATGAATTTCAAGTCTTTTGAAATTTAGTAGCTGAGAATTGTGATCCCTTCCTTTTTAACCCTATAATGAAGTAGTAGTTGCATTAAAATACAGTTTGGAAAAAGGAAGGGCCAGGAAGTTAAATCAAAATTCTTAAAGGAGGACTTCCCTGCTGGCGCAGTGGTTAAGAATCCGCCTGCCAGTGCAGGGAACATGGGTTCAAGCCCTGGTCTGGGAAGATCCCACATGCCATGGAGCAACTATGCCTGTGCGCCACAACTACTGAGCCTGTGTGCCACAACTACTGAGCCCGTGCGCCACAACTACTGAAGTCTGCATGCCTAGAGCCCGTGCTCTGCAACAAGAGAAGCCACCGCAATGAGAAGACTGCGCGCCGCAACGAAGACCCAACGCAGCCCCAACGCAGCCAAAAATAAATAAATAAATTTATAATAAAAATTTTTTTTCTAAGGATAGCAAACAATCCTTAGGAAGCAGCAACTGAGTGGATTCATTCTAATGAATAGAAACAGCCGATCTAAAACTCAGGGAAGGGCAGAAACAGCAAAGGACAGAGAAAAGGTCAAAAGTCAGGCCAGGAACCAGATCTTAGATCGCCTTGTAAACTAGTAAAGTTTGAGAAATTAATGAGTTTGATAAAGCAAGGTAGGTTAGCTTTTTAAAAAGATCACTCTCAAAGAAGTTGCAAGTGACTAGAGAAGAGAGCGTAAACTCTCAGAATTCTGAGGATCGCTAACAATTACGGCTTGGTTAGACAGCAGAAGCAGCCATAAATAAAACTAAAAGCTTAGTAGGAATAGGTAAGATGGTGTGTTTTACGGATTAAGACAACACAAGGTTTAGAAAGAGAGTAACTGACAAATTCAAAGTCAATTTCTGTAGAGGTAAAAAACAAAAAAAATCTATATATTGGATATAGTAACTTAGAGATCTTCTGTGACCTTAATGAGACCAGTTTCCCTTCAAATGGAAAGAGAATCCACATCAAATTGGTTTTTATAAGGGAAAGAATGGACAATGGGAAAGTGTATAAACTTATTAAAAGAGTTTGGTTATAAAGAGATTAAGCTGGATCAGGGATAGCTGGAAAAAAGGGAAGATCAGGAGACTGATTTTTTTTTTTTAAGTATAAAGAGAAAAGCTAGGTAGAACTTGATGGGAAGATGTTAGGAAAGAGCTTGAAATAGTAGGATATAAAAGATCTGGGAGAGAGGAATAAAGTATGGTTCAGGTATAGAGAAAGAGAAGATGGTGGTGGTATGGAAGAGATATGGCTCACAAGAGGTAGGGATTGGCCCTAGGTTAATGGATGGCTAATTTATCTGTTATGTTAGAAAGGATGAGGGAAAGATGGATGTTGATGTAGACAGACTATTGGTTTGTGATTTGGGTTAATCACTGTTTAACTTGTGGTTTCTATTTCTATCAATATTTTTTTCATTGCAGTATAAATCAGAATCATTACCAGGAGGAAAGTTTTGTATAGAGTGAGTAATGTTGGAAATGGGTGGTGTTGTGGAGATGGAGAGAAGGAACTGGATAAGCAAATAGATGTAGGATTACCATTCATTACTGAACACTCAGATAAGTTTGGTCTTGTTTTGTGATTTTCTGCAGTAAAGTTCAACATCCCAATGAGTTATGGGGAAGAGAGTCAACTGGGTAAATACAGAGCTAAGCTTTCGCCAATGGAAATCAGCAGAAGAGGAAATAAGTTTAGATTATTGGCAACAGTGGTTGAAATAATAAACATGTAAGAACAGCATCAGGTATTTTCTAGTGAATGACACTTGCAGACCAGACTCTGTAAGGTGGTATTAAGATTTATGTACAAAAGAATAGGTTTAGAAAAAGTCAAAAAGAAAGTAAAAATGTTGTAACATAAGGATCCAAGTTTAGTAACTGATGATTATAATTGCTTATTAGTATGTACAGTGAACACAGCAGCATCTATTTCCCAATCCCCAATCACTCTGTTTCCATCTAGAGACCTACATGGTTCTAAGGGAAGTCATTTCCATCCTCTGGTGAAAGTGACCAGTCCAGCAGCAGGCATGTAACAGATGCAGAGCCAATAAGGGGGACAATAAGAGCTTCCTTTCTCTCTTTCTCTCCAGACAGTGTGGGTTTGTAGATGTAAATCTTGGAAATATTTGACTACTATAACCTAAGCCTGTCTGAGGACTAAGTTAACATAGGAAGCAGGGCAAAGACAAGAAAATAAAAGAAAAATGAAATTATGACCTAATAATTTTATTTATCTTTGGATCAAACTTGGCCTGAAGTTCAGGTAACCGAACACAGACGCTAAGAGTTGCCAAGCATACGTGTTGCAGGGGTCCAGGTCTGGCTTTATTAGAGGCCATATTCCTTGCCATTCACCAGGAACAGGAGTCTGCAAGAAAGGCCTGAAGGTAAATTCAGACTCTCTAAGAGCAATCAGAGAGGCAAGGTGAAGAAAGTGTGAGAGAGAGTGCTGACGTGTCCGGTGGGAGTTGTAGGCAGTGAGTGAAAAGGTCATGAATCGTAACTGCTCATACTTATCAGGAACTTGGTATTCGCTAGTCGCTTTCAAAGTGCTCTTCATCCACTGTTTCTTACCTAGAAACAACCCCCCACGAACAGTACTATTAGTATCAATCCTCGTTACGTGATTAGAAATTTGGGGCACAGAATGATGAGCAGTCTTTCAGAAGTCACACAACTGATTTTTGAACGGGAAGAGCCAAGATCCGAAGCCAGGAAGACAGGCTCCAGAGCTCTAACTAGCACACATATATGTCTGTCTGGGGGAGAAAAGAATTCAGTCAAGGAGATCCACGTATGGCTTTTCATTAAGATTCCCTGCTTATTAGTTCTAAGTGCATGGTGAAATACAGCTCACTGCTTCATATGATATATAACGAGTGCCACTCCTAGCTGTACGCATACACCACAAATACTAACACTTTATAGGAGACATTATCCACGGGATTTTCATGAGTTGGAAACAGACGGTTTGCATGTTCACACAAGCTGGCCTCAGGACAGAACTGAGCCATCAACTGGGAGAAGATCATGAATAAATGCACAAGGTGGCCTCAGGAACCCTGAGGTCGATCTTTTCCATATAGCTCTCCTTTAGATCTTACGGGTTTGGAGAGCTTAAGCACCATTTCCAAAGAAATATTCTGAATAAACAAGGTACTATTATTTAAATTTTAATTATTTCAGCTCCAAAGCTACTTCCAGGGACCATAAACCCAAGGGAATTTAAAGCAGGCAGGAGTTGTCAGTGGTTAGGTGGACAAAGAATAGGAGTGAGAAAATCAAACTGGTTTCATCTGTCAGTAAGTCAGTCAAAACACATTGCCAAGTTCTGATGCAGTGCCTACTCTGGATATAGCAGGTATCCATACAGCTGAGGTCCAAACTTTCAAACAGCAAATACTACATACGATGGTGTTTATACACAGAAGCTGGATAAATTCTGCTTGGTACCTTATTGCTGTGATCAAGGTAATTTATTTTGAACAGTCAAGCTACAGAAGTTTCTAAGGAGTAATCCAAATTTGTGTTCCTTAAAGAGTAGCTCTTAGACCATGTCTTTCACAATTTCTAGATTTATTTAACAAAAATGAAGACTTCTGGACAGTACCTTAAACCTGTTAAATAAAAATATAAAAGGACCAAAACTTGTATATAAGTATACTATATATTTACCTATTTATATCTTATAATATTATATACAGAGCTACATAAACTTAAAAATTTATTATATGCTTATTTTTGACAAATATATATTTATTTTTAAATTGTATTTATTTTTATTATTTATATATGATTTATTAAAACAATGTTTAGATAAAATATAAATAATATATAAACAAATGTATACATTTATATTTATACAAAATATAATGTATATTTTTACCCTAGATGATAAGACAAAAGGGCACCAATGGCCACAATTTACATAACAGAGTCATGCTGGTGGAACATCTGACACAACAGGATTAGCACTGATGTGGAGGAGAGCTGTTCAGTTTCTGGAAAGACTCTATGCCTAGGATCACTGAAGTAGTTGTTCCTTCTTCAGAAGGTCTGAGATGAAAGTCATTAACCCAATAGAGTTGGGGATAAAGTGCCAGTAATTGCCCAAAAATAAGAAGTTGTTTTTAAAATTTAAGTTGTCCTTTAAGTTACAGTAGCCTGTCTTCCAAACCAGATCATTTCAGTTCTGTCTACAGAGATGAATCAGTTTCTATGTCATTTACATAATCTATCTAAAGATGATTATACATAAAATCTAGCATTTCATTTGCCACCCTCACCAATCCTTAGCAAATTATAGGCACCCTATGATCAGGCCCAGCACGGTGAAGATATGGGTGCACAGGACAGGTCTCAAGGTCAGCATCAGTGTTTAGCAGTAGCTGGTGTTAGTGAAATGCAACCAGCATTAAGATTACTTAAATGCTACCAGATGCAGAGGGACCCAGAAAATGAAGAAGAGAACTGGGAATTCCAACAGAAGCTTTAAGTCAAGAACCAAAAGAAAATAAGTGCCATAGGAACAAGGGCAGGACATGGAGAAACAAGGAGACATTGTAGAGGCACAGTTTACTCCTGACTGTGCATATGTATTAAGAGCATGAGCTTCTGGTTTTCCCACTATGAAGTATTATGTGGACAGTATTGACCTCCATGAAATGAAAATAGCAATTGTTACACAGTAGACTTACTTTGAGGATTAAAGAAGACATCATATGATAAAAATGATTTAATGATGTGGAAGTGTTATTCCTAAATAAATAGTAGCCTTTATTATAATTGTATGTTGCAATATTATTGCCATTAAACTCTAAGCTCCTTTGAAACAAGAACCTAGTATGATTCATCATTGAATCCCCTCTGTGAACGTTATAGAACATGTTTTAACAGTCCTCCGATTGAAAAGTGATATCTATGTCCCCTCCCTTTGAATCTGAGTGAGCTTTTGACCACTTCAATCAATAAAAAGTACAGTGAATATGAAACTCTGTGACTTCCAAAGCTAAGTGAAGAAAATGCCATAGAGCTTTTCCCTGTTCTCTCAGGATACTAACTTTTGGGGGCCTGAGCTGCCATGTCAGAAGTCTGGCTATCCTAGGCCACCACACTTTGAAAATGCCTAGGCCACATGGAGAAGCCATTTTGTAGGTACCTGTGATAGCTGATTTTACGTGACAATTTGGCCACAGGGTGCTCAAATTAAACATTATTTATAGGTGTGTCTGTGAGAGTGTTTCTGGATAAGATTAGCATTTGAACTGTTGGACTCAGTAAAGTAAATTACCCTCCCCAGTGTGGGTAGGCATCATCCATACTGTGAAGGGTCTGAATAGAATAAAAGGCAGATGAAGCAGGAATTTGCCCCCTTTCCCCTGCCTCACTGACTGAACTGGGACATCTTAATCATCTTCTCTGACCTTCCAAATGAGATTAACACCATTTGCTCCCCTGGTTCTTAGGCCTTTGGACTCAGACTGAATTACACCACTGCTTTCCTGGGTCTCCAGATTGCAGAAGGCAGATTCTTGGACTTTTTAGTCCAGCATCAGACACCAGACATGAGAGTAACCAAGATTCCATCCACTGGCTATCAAATCACTTCCAACCAGTGAGTCTTCCCAGTTGAAGGCCCAGACATGATGAAGCAAAGACAAGCCATCCTTGCTTCACCCTGTTTGAACTGCTGACCCACAGAAGCTATGCATGTAATAAAATGATCGTTTTACATTGCCAAGCCCTCAAGTAGTTTATTATTTAGCAATAGTAAGCAAAAGAGATTTTGATATGTGGAAGTGAATGGCCGCCACAACAAAAACAGAAAACATGTGACACCTGCTTTGGAACTGAAGGGTGAGAAGAACCTGGAAGAGATAGGAGGACACTGACAAGCCTTAGGATACTGCTAGTGAGGGCTTGAACAATATAGGAACAATATTATGGGAGAGGGGAAGAAACTGAATTCATTATATGGCGGCAGAAAGCTTGCTATGGAGCAATAGTAAAGGGAATACCTTGCAATTAGCATAATTTTGGCCCCTTATAAGTGTTTGTCAAATAAAATCTTTAAAAATACAATAAAGTTATAGCATGTCTGCTATTTTTCTTGCTAGAAGCTGAGGTGGGGAGGAAGAGATTTTTAAGATATTAAAATTAAAAATTCATAATAAATCAAGATTTTGTATTTCTACTTTCTAAGTCTCCTCAGAATTTACCCATTAAGGAAATATTTTCTTCATATTTTAGGGCTACTACATAGAGTTATGAGGGTGGCTTAAATAAGATTCTCTAGTTTGTGAAAACATTGCTCATGTAGAAATACAAAGCAGAAAATACAAACTTCAAAATGCTGCATATTCAAGAATATTATCTTTCTCTTCAAAGAAAAATGTATGTGAGGAAGCCTGTTTTTAAAAAGTAAACCTACCATTCAAGGTTACTATTTTAGAATTATTCTATTTAGTCAGAAAATAATGCTGAACGTATCCTTATAAGAACATGTATTCTAAAAGGAAAAGCATTAGTAACTAATGCTTAGGTGGAGCAAGAAGCAATGGAGAGCACCTAATTAGTTCCAATTAGCCATGCCAGAGGATTACTTTCCAGGTAAAATTACCTTATAATGAGGTGATTAACCTCTTTGGAAAGAGTTCAAGATAGACTTACTTTACACTTAATATATCCTATAAAGAAGTGGTATAACAAGGGTCCTCAAGGTTCCATGCCAGGGATAATTTCTAACAAGAATCAACAGATTTTATTCTAGAAGAATCCAAAATACTTACATTATTGATGGAATAAATCATAAAGCACCTAGATACTATAAACTAGGCATTTAAACTTCTTATCAAATTAACTAACTTATATGGAACTAACTTTATACTAAAGAATGTAACAACCGAACTCTAATGAATTATAAATGCTAGCCTCCAGATTATCTATGAACATCAAAGGAAAAAACATTTCTGTTGTTCACACTGGTCAGTGTTACAGGCTCATTCCCCAAAGTCAGCTGTCCACTGTCTAATTACTTTAGTGGAGTCCCTCAGCCCCCAGAGAACACCTGGTTCTTGTTACAGTTAGAGAGACTAATGCTAAGCCAGGGAGTAGGCCTGAACACAAAGGAAACAGAAGCTTCAGTGTTTTCAACACAAAAACACTCGGTAAATTGAGGACAGGGTTCTTAGAAACAGCAGCTTTAACTGCTGGCTAGGTTTATCTTTGGTTTTTCCCTTAAAAGTGATAATTCATTAAGGACTACTTGAAATTATATATCTATATATCTATAATATGTATAAATTTATATATTATACACATATATTTGCTGTCAGCTTATAATAAACAAGAAATAATTTACTTTTAATTTGATAATTATTTCCTGTAAGTTTCCATGTAGGTATAGGACCTATAATAATGAGCAGAAATTTTCTTCTTAAACTGCCTTCTGTTTAGTATTCTTCCCTATAAGAAAACACTCCATATCTTGGATTATTCAGTTGTGATTTTTCGGACATTTCTGAATTAACTACTGTTACTTCACAAATCTTGTTTCTTAATTTGGTATCCTAGGAAGTGAGTGTGTATGTGTTTGTGTATGTGTATAAAATTTTTGCATAAAACACTTGCAAATTCATGTAAAGCAAAAACACAAATCCTGGGAATAGAAAGGCAAAATCAAGGAAGAAAAATTTAGAATATTTGCATGGAGATGATACTAATAAAATGTAAGTATCTTGCAAACAAAAACTAGAAATAAATGTTTCTTCTTCAACTAAATCAGAGACTATATAAGCAACCCTTACTTCAACATATACCCTTTCGAGCTCAATGCTCACCTTAACTTAGGAGTCCCAGAAAATACCCATCTGTGCTGTTACAATGTAGACTTTTCTTCCAGTTTACATTCTTCTGCAGAACCTAAAACCATCTAAGGTTTCTATGTAACCCCAAATTCATTTTCCTCATTTGCCTTAGAGAATCAAAAAATACAGGGTCTAGCTGGATGCCCATCATATAAAAATAACTCCTTATTAAAAGTCTGCAGAATAATCAACCAAATCAATAGGAGACAGCAATGTTTTATCCAAACTTCAGGACCTTCATTGATCCTTTTGTTACTCCCCTGCAGTATCAAAAATAAAGGAAAGAAAACAAGAGAGCAGGAATAAGAAATCTGGAGAGAATAAAGAAAAGACGGAGTGAGAGGCAAAGAAGGAAGAAAAGGTACTGAATCTCTTCCTAATTTATCCTCCAGTTCTCATGCACTCTGTTCCAAAGAGTTATCTTACAAACATGATTTTGAACAGCTCGGACATAAAAGCGAGCATTATGGTTTAATGATACCAGGAAATAATGCAGAAAGATTCACGTGAATTGAATCCCTTTCATCAATGTGCACACAGCTCTAACTCACTGAACCGTATTTTCATCTGCTCAGATCAGACATATTTAAATGAGTCTCAACATACAAAGGAAACTATATAGAGAGAATAGCATAGTTAGTAAATTATTTTAAAGGTCTTATATTAGAACTATATTGTAGCAAGAATACATATAATTATGAAAAGCTTACATAAATATGATAATATGAAAAGCTGAAACTCACAGAAAATATATGTAGCACATACATACACAAATAAATCTATGCATCACAAATATATATATGTATACACATGTATAAATCTATATATTATCTAACCATCTATTTATCTACACACTATATGGCTTATATGAGGATAATAGTTTCGTCATCTGGAAAAGCTGACTTAATAATGCTTACACAAAAAAATTCAAGAAACGTTATTTAAAGGATATAATTGAGTAGTCATGCTAAGTGATAATGAAAAATGAGTAAGTTTCATTTTTAAAAATAGACCAAATTTGGGTAGGTACACAGAAAACAAAGAAATAAAAAATGCCTTAGCTCACGGGAGTCTCATGAGTATATAATTTTGTCCAAAAGGTCCCTGTACAATGTGAACAATTCTAATGAATATAGATTTTATTCCAAATACTAAAAATGACAGATGTTTAAATTTTAATATCAACAGTGCCATTTCCCTAGTTGGTTTATAAAAGATGGTACCATTTACAAATGTGGAAGTTTACAATGAAACATAATTTACATTTTTAAATAGAAAAAAATACTTCACTATACAATAATGAAGTTATCTTGACTGATGGATACAAAAGTGAGGTCAAATGCCTAAAATAAAATGCCACAGAATTTCAACACTGCTTGTGAAGCTTTGAACATTTATTTTGTTGAATTCTAAGAATATATTGTGACCTGTTTTGACTAATAAATAATTAATAATTATTAAGAATTATTGCTAACCTATAAAGTTGATAATACAAGTGCTAAAACAAATCTATAAGTAAGCATTCATTAGCAAGGCATTCACAGAGCTCAGGGATTTATATTGTAAAATTTTTGTTTGTTAACACTGCTGGCTGCGGTCCTTGGATATTAAATACAAGAATACCAAAAAAACTTTTAGTGCCTAAAAGAATAGTTATTTAGAATCAAGACTCATTCTAGGCATATTTCAACTCTCTTTCTATTATCTTTTTTGGCACTATAAAAAGCACAAACTATAAAAGTAGTAAGATATTTCGAAAACAAATATACCACTTACTAATAAGTAATATAATGAATACATTTAGCAAGTATCTATTGAGTGCTCATTATATTCCATGCACTGTGTAGATACTAACGTCCCAAAGAGAGTCTCATTCCATGATCTCTTAAAACCTATTGTCAGAAAAAAAAATCAAGAATCATTCCACAGAATGAGTGTGATCTTAAAGGCATAGGCAAATTTTCTAAATTTGCCTAAGACTAATTTAGTCAGACTATTTCATGTAGACTAATTTAATTTCTTGAGTAACGTGCAGAGCACAGAATCTTTTCAAAATTAGGTTTTATTAATATAGTAACATCAAATTATCAGTCTGGAACACCAATTTTTCAGTTTTGTTTCTTCTCACACATTTAGAAGGCAAGGCCCTCTGGCATATCTTATATCACTACCTAGGTTCTGAGTTAAACTGCCTTATTTAAATTTACATATCCATTTCAGTTTTCTAGTTGTAGATGTCTTCACAAAAAAGCAGAAAGTAGTACAGAAATAAGGCACATACCTCTTGAACAGGGGGCTAAGAAAATGATCTTTGTTTCATTCAGGGAGTTAGAGACCAGACAGTTTTAAGTGATCAATGTGACAGTGAAATAGTACCTTTGGGCAGTATTGCTAACCCTCAGTGTTTGCTAGCAGGTGTATTAAGTGTTGTGTGTTAAGAATTTGAATTGGTTCTTTAAAAACAAGCTATGACTCCAATATTAAGAAATCTCTGTAAACCACCGATACTTTTTCTATAGTTAGTTCCATTTTGCATATTACCTATAAGTCCTTGTCAATGTTACACAGATTTACACATGGAATTCAACCATTTTGCATTTTCTCCAAAATTATTATAACCCTTCATAATTATAATGTTAATAGATAGATATTATAGTGTGTTTATGTACAATTGTTAATATCTGTTTTTTAAAAAAGCAAGAACTTAAAATGCTTTTACTAAATAAAACCCGGAAAGGTGTAATATATTTGAATTATGAGCATCAGTACGATGGTAAATAGTAATAGTCAAGTTATATAAGTATTTTAAATACCAATATTATGTAATAAATGGTTTTAAATAATAGTAGCATAGATACTTTAAGAATTATTTTTTTCCAGCTTAAAACAACAGAAATATTTATTTAAATTCAGTTTGAAGACTATCTTGAAGTTTAGAAAGTTAAACAGCATATTTCCTTTTAACAGTTAACTTAGATTTACGTAGAAATTTGGAAAAGAATATGATATAAACCTCTCAACTAGCACTCTCTTAAGCACCACCGGAAAAATCATTATCTTTCCCAGTTCTTTCAATTTCTGTCATAAGAAGGCATAGAGAGCAGAACTATATATTTTGGTAATTAATTTCCTTAAGATAATGTTAGAAACATCATGTCCTTTAAAATATAAATGAATTTCAAGGTGAGCATGCTAGAGGATAATATTAATGGCGTGTGATTTATTGTGACAAGAGATCTGATCTGAAACACCATTATTCGGAGTACTTAAAAAAATCCATTTGCAAATTCCTGAAAATATGAAAGTGCTATAGCTGAACCTGTCTCAATGTTGAAATCTGGAAATCTGTCCTTTTAAGTATGAAACTGCTTGTGCACAATATCTGGCATGTCTTCCTCATAGAAATTTATTAGAACATTTTCATAATCTGAATATGTTGTATTGCAGTTTAGAGAATTACCTAAATGCTTGTAACTCTGAGTGAAGACAACCTACAAAAGTACAGATTGAAATGTATATGGATAATTAACTTGGTGATGTATATAATTTTAGGGCTGATTGTTATCTTAAAAAACAGTTGGCGATAATTCCCTGGGCAACTACTGATATACCTGGCATTCTTTGAACTCACAACAGAAACATGTGACCTGTAACAATCTAGAAGGTGTTTTCTATGTTATTACTGTTCCAAATGAAATATCCCCTTTAAACTATATAAGCAAGATTTACTTGTGACTTAAATTTACAAGTAAGTTTCAATAAGATGTAATTTTACATCTTATAAATTCATCGGGGTATATAAACACATTGTAGTAAATGGCATCTAACCACGTTGGGCAGTGAGCAATGTCATAAATTAGTACTGCAATTGATAATAAATATGTAAATAGATATATGTAAATAACAGAAGTCTTATTAAAAAGAATTAAAATTGTTCTGGAGAACAGAACTGATTACCTTTTATACTTGAGGGAGGATCATAAATATTGGCATTCTTAAATATAGGCTGTCAAATTTGAGCATCACCTAAACATACTGATACACTACTCTATATTTTTAATTCTTCTTTCTCCCTCCCCCCTCCCCCATGTCTCTCTTTCTCTCTGTTTCTCTGGTTTTCTCCCCTCCCTCCTTCTCTCTTCTCTCCTCCCTCTGCTGAATAAGTTTGGGACAAAAATTTTCCCCCTTAAGCATTTCTTAATTCCTTTAATGGGCTTTTAAACTGTAAAACTCCTGGTGGGACACACTGCATGCAGCATTTTTCAAAGAGCATTTTTTTTTTTTTTTTTTGCTAGAAACCTAATTTAATATATGAATATCAAAACATGAATGCTTCACAGAATGGCACCGGGGTAAGCATAGGATAGTTGAGTCTATAATATGGCTTTATGTGCATTAATAAATATGTTCATTTCCAGAACATTCAAGATGGGTCATCAAGTGCCGAAATATACTACAAAGTGAATATACTTTCATTGTTACATCAATTTTTTTCATAGATTTCATGAAATAAAATTAAATCTTGTAAAATGAAAGTGTCTATTCTAGATATAAAAAACAGGTGCAAAATTTTAATGAAATTACTTTTGACTTAATTTTGTAATATACATGGCATAAAATTCAAACAGTACAATAAAAATTCAGTATCCATCCCAACCACTTGGTTCTCTTTTCCAGAAGAAACCAAACTTAAAAGATTTTTGTGAATCCTTCTAAAGATATTATGCGCACATACACATATTCATTACACACTTTTTCCATTTTCCTTAAAACAAAAATCATAGATGTCTGAACTATGAAAGAAAGAGCAAACCATAGCATCATGATTTATGATTAAGGCAATAACTAAGGCAACATTTTACAAATAAGTTTTCATATGTCTTGCTAAAACATTTAAATAGATCAATATAATGAAAAATCTGATAGGGTCTCACTAACCATGAAACTATTTAATATGATGATTCTTGTATAAAGTAGTACACTAAAGTCTACAATTAAGAAAAATCTAAAACAGATTTAAAAATACATTTTAACAGCATTTATTTATTATGAAACTACATGGAAGAAAACTATGTCAATCTACTAGTGTACGACAAAACTGAAATAAACATAAGAATTTCCAGGAGCAGTTGTCTTATGTGTTCTGTAACGTTTATGGTACAAGGTCAATCTAGCCAAATACAGAGACCATAGGGCCTTTGACTTTGAACATTAATATATAAAGCACTTAAATAACTGTATATAAATGCTGATTATGATTTTGTACCTCTGTGAAATGAACAGAGTAGAAACGGGTATAACTGAAGCAAAAGATGATTCACTGCTTCTGCCCAATTTTTCCTGGGTAGTGGGGTGGAGATAGACATATTTCCTTCTAGAAATGGGGAAGATAACAAAGCCAAAGCTTTCTCTACTTCCCTGAGTATCAGAAAAAAGTCAACATCTACATTTTAGAGTAAATAATTTCTGCATATTTTGGTTTTCAAGGCTTTTTCACTGTGAAGAAAAAGTCTTTAAAAGTAGTTTTTGTCAGCATTGATATTTCTCTGGTTTATTTTCCACTTAGCTGAGGCCAATATAGGACTGACAGTACAAAGATTAGAGGTCTTATATGATACCTACGTAATGCACAGTTACTCAGCATGATCAAATCAGAGTCTCACGTTTTTCCTTGGGATTTAGGATGATCACTCCTCACATACTTAGCCATGTAAAGACTTCCAGTATATCTTAATAAGGTACTATTTTCACCTTACACTTGAAATCTTTCTTCTCAGCACATAAGAATGGGCTTAGATATGACCACACTGTATTCCTCATTATAACCTCACTAAAACCTAACAAGAAAAATTAAATTCGTTTACACTTTTGTCTTAATACTTACACATACACCAAGCCTTATTCAGTCATTATATGTAAAATGCTTTATACCACATAGTGATCCTTTTTATGACATAGTTCATCAACAGCAACCATAATTATAATATGTTTTCTTACCTACTATTGAATTTTTCTGGGTGTTTTTCTCTCATGATGTGGAATCTGTGTGCAATGGAAGCATCCTAAGAAGAGAAACAGAAACGAAAAACAAGACAGTTTGTGATCCTATTATCTTGTGGAAATAACGATTAAAAGAGAAAAAATTGAAGAATAATATTTTAAATTAACTTTTCCTAAACAATGTCATTGCAAAGAAGATATTCTGCAATTAGGCAGAAATGTGAAATCCACATAAATTCTGTGCAAGTGTGATTTAGTCACCATTGGTTACTTTTCATATTTACTTCTAGGAATTGATTTCTATTTAATTTATATATCTCCTTTAATGATTGGTTTTGGCCTCATGCTTAAAGTATGTTTAAGATAGTTCATATGAACATACATGTCAAAAAGTAGTTGAAAATATTGTTACACAAAAACTAGAAGAATGGCTTAAGTGGGGAAATGATCAGGTGGAGAAACTCCTAGTCCTTTGAGATTTAATTATGGGTAAAAATATCATTTGAGGGTGCATATCTAGTAAAGGTAAGTATAATACATGGCTTCAAAGTTGGCTCAAAGTTGGCTAAGAGTGTACTGGATGTGTAATTATTAACTGTTCATTCCACAAGCTACTTTCTGACATATCTTGCTTAATGGAGAAAAACAACAAAGGGAAAAATTTATTTTTGGAGAATTGGGGACAAGTGTAACTGAACTCTGAGACCTCAAATGCACCAGTTCTGCACCCTAATGGATGTTTCTCCCTTTTAGGAAATTCATTCAGAGTTTCTATGATACAGAATCACACAACGTGTGAGACTGGTAGAATACTTTGATTCAAGCTTTTCAAGTATAGACTGTTCTTGCTGACTTTTAATAGTTGGCCCTGTTATTCCAAGCAAGGAGATAATTTCCCATTCTTAATCTACACATGATTAATCACTCCAATGAGAAACTAATATATTTACCAGTAATCTCAAAGGAAATGGGGCTATTTCAGCAATTAATGGTTAATTTTGTTTCATAGTAGAGATAAAAGAAAAAGAAAAACCAAACACAAAGGAAATAAAGAAGTTGTGTATTTGAGAGAATCCTGAAAACACTAATCAAGGATTAAAAGTCTAATGAATGAAATGAAAAGGCTAATGTGCTTACTCATGCATAACAAAGCATGAGGCACAACAAGAGAGGGACCAATGCCCGCTGCAGATGGCACACCGAGAGCTGCTTTTCCCTGCAAGATAGAGCTGTGATAGAGCTCTAGTTTTTACTGTACAATTTTATCCTCTAAAAATTGTTGCGTAATTGAATTAATCCACGTGTAAAGGACACAAAGGTATAGATAGGTGCATACTGAAACAACACTTGTAAAATAAAAAAAGTTATTTAAAAATTCTGTGGTTTGATATCCTAAGATATAACTCTGTTATATATGTGTGGTCAATTTCCTGGTTTGCTAAGTAAGAATATCAAGGTGTTCACCTTTATTGGTTCAATAGCTCTCAAACCCAGTCACAGAGTTTCTTCCTTTTAAAAAAATTCTCACTAATAAGTCATAAATATACTTTTCAGAGAATGTGCAGTTATCTTACTGTGGTATGAAATTATAGAAAAAATCTGAGTATGGTATATTATGTGGCATTATCATTAATTTAAAAAATCACTTATTTTGACTTTATCCCTAATCTGGTTCAAAATCAATCTGGAATACCTTATAATTAAATGCATACATCCAGCAGACCAGTTAAACAAAAGTAAAGAAATATGAATCAAGTACTAAGAATGAATGATCAATATTAGTTATCCACAGGGAGACTATCATTGAATTTACCTCTGCTTGAATTCTTTGTTTCTGTAACTTATAGCACTGAAACTTTTAAAAGTAGATTGGGTTGGATAATTTGCTTTATAAGCATACACTTTTGCAATAACAGATCTCTTCCTTTCCAAAGCAACACAAATAGTACAGAGAGAGGGAGAAAGGAAAAGAGATGAGGAAGGAGGAAAGAGAGAGTATCAAAAGAAGACCATTTATGTAGACTGGACTGTAACTGCCTAAATTCCTAGAAATACAGAACACCAAATAGCCAAAGATAAACTTAACCTTAGCTCCTCTATCTCCAAGATACTCCAGCAAAGAATCATGTAGCAAAGAGAGGGGAAAAATAAAAACTAGTGAGGAACACTGGTATGCCTTTTCCTTGTGTTGAATGGGTCCCACCCACAAAGAGAGAGCTGGCCTTGCTGACTACAGGATGGATAAGGAACAATGACAGCAGGTGTTCATTTGGATGAAAATTCAGACCCAATTCCCATGGGACCCTGTCCTTTTGGCCTAACACCAAGAGGCTTGAAAGAGAACTGCCAAACCCTGCAAACTTATCCAGCAGCCATATTTCAGGGGCACTAACGGGTCTCTAAAAAGAGACCAAATAAGAAAAAGCTAAAGTAATGTTGGTTTTTTTTACATAAACTTTGCCTTTTCGTTCTCTATGCATTGCGGTTTGTAGGAAACAAATTAAATTGGCATCACTTTCATATCCTAGAACGGATAAACTTTGAATTCGGACAGACTTTCACTTCCAAGTCTTGGGACTGTGAGGAAATTGCTTATTTACCATGAGTCACAGCTTCCTTATCTTTAAATGAGGACACTGATACCCCTTTATAGTACTGTAGTGAGGTTTTCTGATATTATTCTGTATAGTAATTACAGTAGTGTTCTGTTATAGCTGGGGTGTTCATATATTCTATATCCATACTAGAATGTTATTTAAAGTAAAAAGAGGGTGCTAAAAAAGAGTTGAATTGCATAAATTTGAAAGATGTATTTACTGACTCTCAATTTGGTTTTATTATGTCCTGAATTTATACTTTCATTTTAATTTAAAAAATAAAATCAGATCTAAGAACTAAAACATATCCATCTTTATTAAAGCAAAAAAAATAAATCCGATTATGTTCATTTTCAAAGAAGTTTGTGTAGTAATTTGTATGTTAATTTATACAGATGCAAATATGTACGTGTGTGTGTATACACACACACACACACACACACACACACACACACACACACATACAGGTATACATACATCAGAGAATCAGCTTCTTAGCCACATCTGCCTTTAATACTCTGAACTGGTATTTTTCTAAAGACTGATTTTTTTCTTTTCCTGTAAGGGCTTACCATTGTTTTTTTTAAAATAAACTTACCCTAAATCCCCAAAGTTGCATTTTAAGTTATTAATTTGAAAAACTTTATTATTTTCTGTGGATCATAACATTTTAAATTGAGAAAATAAAAGTGCTGAGATACCTATATACAGTGAATTCTACTAAGAGGAGGACATTATCAATACTAATCTTTTTCTTGAAGTGTAAAATATATTTGCCTAAATATGTCATAGGTACTATATTTTTTAATCCATTTAAAGAAACTTTCTCTGACAAATATTTTTACAAAACTTGCCAAATAATTTGTATTTCTGGAAACTGTATTATTACTATACCAAATTAAATATTTTCTTAATTCATTCCATTTTAGGATAGAATATAAATCTAGCCAATTACAAGTAAGTATTATCAAGAGTTATTCCAAAATGCAATTATGGAATTTAAAATTAAACCTTGGATGCTAGA
Organism: Physeter macrocephalus; assembly: GCF_002837175.3. NCBI lineage: Eukaryota > Metazoa > Chordata > Mammalia > Artiodactyla > Physeteridae > Physeter > Physeter macrocephalus. Next base: position 69,398,556 of record NC_041218.1, read on the forward strand.
TGAATGAATTTTCATTGATTTCTTGAAATAGTTCAGTTCCTCCTTACTTTTGGATGGATAAATCACAGGGTCTTCCTGTGTGTGAGCTTTTTTTCCTTTAATAATTGCAATTTGCTAAAGAGCTTCAAAAGCTGAAGTTTGTGGTGTTTTATTTGTTGAATATTTTAAAAGATTTCCAACTGAATTTTTGAGGTATTATTTACATACAATAAAGCAATTTTAAGTGTACAATTAAATGTTTGACAGAGGTATCAATAACCACTTTCACAATCATGATATAGAAAATTTCCATCACCCCCAAAAGTTCCCTAAGGCCCCTTGCATTTATATACACACACAAATACTCCTCCACCCTTAAAAATCATTGATCTGCTGTCATTATAGTTTGCCTGTTCTAATATTTCCTATAAATGGAATTTAAAAGTACTCTCTTATGTCTGGCTTCTTTCACTTACTATAATGCTTTTGAGATTCAGCCATTTGTTCCAGTGTCAGTGGTTTGTCCCTTTTTATTGCTAAGTAGTATTCTATTAAATAAGTATACCACAATCTGTTTATTCATTAGTTGCTGACATTTGGCTTTTATGTATAAAGCTGCTATGAACTTTTCAGCACAATTCTTTTTGTAGACATGTGTCATTATGTCTTTTGGGTAAACACTTAGGAATGAGACCGCTGAGTTATATGGTATGTGTATATTTAACTTTATAAGAAACTGCCACATTATTTTTCAAAGTACTTGTACATTTTGCATTCCTACTAGTAAAGTATGAGAGTTCCAGTTACTCCACATCTTTACCAACACTCCACATCTACAACAACTCTTGACAGTCTTTTTAATTTTACCATCCTAATAAATATGCAGTGGTATCCTTTCTTGGAACCTTAACCCTTATGAGCCAGCACCATCTGCTTCGGCAGAGAGGTCTGCCAATTCTGATGCAACTACACGATATGAAAGTTCTGGTACAGACAATAAATGTTCCCAGCTCCATCCCAATTGATTCAGCCTCACAGCTTTTAGTATATTTTCTCAGTTATGCTGTTCAACAATTCCAAAATAGCAATGAGCAGTCTCGGGAAGTCCATTTGTGCATTCAACCCCACACTCACCTCATGCACAACCTCAAGGGTTTCAAAGAATGTTTTTTTCTATTAAATTCCTCCAAAAGATATCCAGAGAATATGTGCTTAGGGTCTCCCTTAAAGAACTCTGAGCTCTCAAATTGATTATGAACTTTTTCTTTGGTTAAACTATACTTTAAATAAAAGTAATGTTAAAAAAATTCAATATATATAGAAGTATATGAAATGAAAAGTGAGTCTCACATTTCCCCAATTTTAATTCCTAGAGATAATAACCAAGATCCTTTCTCATGCATCATTTTGAAAACTGTCTATATATAAAGTATACATGTATGAAAATATATATGCACATATGTATATTTACAAAAATAGGTTTATATTATACAAACTGTGCTGAAACTGGGGTTTTTTTAACTTATAAATAAAGCTCAGACATCTTGTTATATCAGTAAACTGGTATTTTCCTGAAATTTTTAATGTCAGCAACCTCTTTCCTTTAATGGATGTGCCATTATTTATGTAGCTATTTTCCTACTGGTAGTGGTTTGGGTTTAATATTTTGCTACCAAATTTGATGTTGTTTAATATTTTGATACCAAATTCTGTACAAACTTTATGCAGCTCTGTGACTATTTCTTTACAACAAATACTCAAGTGGAATACCTGGCTAAAAGTGTATGTAAACATTACATTTTATTATAGAGTGAAAAATTATTCTCCAAAAAGTTAACATATTCCCACTAGTAGTGTCTAAGATGACTGGTTATCATTAAGTTTATCAATTTCTGAATTTGATGGGCTAAAAGGTATGTCACAATTGTTTAAATAAATTTTCATTATTGCTGATTGAAATTGACTATCTTTTCATATGCTTTTGTTCATATTTATTCTTATGTGGACTACCTATTCAAGTACATTATCCATTTTGTCTGTGTACATTAAGGAAACATTTATTTATAATAATAACCATAATGATAACAGTGAATAATAATTAAATATTTACTACTGTTAAAGCACTGTTTTAAAAGCTTTACATGTAGTATTTCATTTAACCTCATAAAAAGTTTTATGAGCTATCTATTGTTACCTATGCGTTATGAATGAGAAAACTGAGGATTATGGATCTTAGAATCATTCTAGACCATACAGGAAGAGGTTGTGGAATTAACAGTTGAATACAGGAAACTGCCTCTAGAACCCAAGCATTTTATGCTTTTTACTAGTGCAAAGTCATGCATCGCAAATATTTTACAAGTTTGTTTTTTGACTTTGTTTTACCTTGTAGAGCTTAAAATGTTTACATTTCAGATATATCAACATTCTCTTTCTGAGTTTTGAGTCATGCTTAGAAACATGTTTCTTTTCTCCAGAATCAGGACTAATACTACTTTTTGTATGTTTTGGCCTTTATGACTTAATATTTTACGGTGTAATATTTGAATCATTTTGTATTATTCTGGCATAAGAGTTAAGCAGAAATCTTGTCTAATTTTTGCCAAAATACATATTATGTACATTAGTAGGGTTTTTGAATAATTTACTTTTCCCTCTTTGTTTGAAAGACACAATTTATTACATAATAAACTTCCATCTCTGCATCTCTGCTACTCTGAACCAGTACACTAAACTTTTTTTTTTTTTTTTTTGCGGTACGCGGGCCTCTCACTGTTGTGGCCTCTCCCGTGGCGGAGCACAGGCTCCGGACGCGCAGGCTCAGCGGCCATGGCTCACGGGCCCAGCCGCTCCGCGGCATGTGGGATCTTCCCGGACCGGGGCACGAACCCGCGTCCCCCGCATCGGCAGGCGGACTCTCAACCACTGCGCCACCAGGGAAGCCCCTAAACTATTTTAAATGTAGTTTTGTAATCAATTTTCATATCTGGATGGGCAAGAGTCACATTCCCCATTTATTTTACTGTTTAAAAAATTTTTAGGGTTATATAGAAGATTTGTACTTTCTGGTAAAATCTGACATCATTTTTATTCAAATTACCTTGCTGTGAATACCTAGCCAAAATCCTTCGGTACTGCAATTAGATCTGATTTGACAGATAAATTTTGGGAGAACTGGGGTATTTTATAGTATCAGGTCCTATCTTTTAAAAGATATATTTTCCTGCTTACTATGTTTTCTCATATGATTCTTAGTAGGCGCCAAAGTTTCCTTCATATTAAGTCCAACGTATTTATGTTAATTTCATACATATTTAGCTTACTTTTGTATTTACTGTAATATACCCCTTTCTTTTTTTCTTTTCTTTTCTTTTTTTTTTTTTTTTTGCAGTACGAGGGCCTCTCACTGTTGTGGCCTCTCCCGTGGCGGAGCACAGGCTCTGGACGCGCAGGCTCAGCGGCCATGGCACACGGGCCTAGCCACTCCGCGGCATGTGGGATCTGCCCGGACCGGGGCACGAACCCGTGCCCCCTGCATCGGCAGGCGGACTCTCAACCACTGCGCCACCAGGGAAGCCCCCCACCCTTTCTTATTTTATCTTTTTAACTGGCTATGTTTCATATAGAAAACATTTTGATTACTATTAATCTTTTAAACCTTATAATACTCTTATTTTATGGTTCCTTTCAATTGATTCATTTTTTTCTGGGAATACAGTCCTATCATCTATAAATAATGATACATGCTCTGGCTCTGTTCAAACATTTCCATCTCTAAGTCTTTTTTTCTTATCTAATTGCTTTATATAGTACATCCAGAACAATGCCAAATGGAAATGCTGGTACACTTTTGCAGATTTAATTTAATGAGACTATATGCAGTATATTATTATTAATCAAAATGCTGGCTTTACTTTTGAGAAATTAAGATTTTATCAGGCTTGGAAATGATTCATCTAGTTATATTGTATTAAGAGTTTGTCTCCCTTTCTTGATATATTTTTCCACACCAATTACCATCTTAACATACAGCATGTTAACACAATCTGACATGCTATGTATTTTTTTTTGCAGCTTTTTAATCATCTTCTCCTCTTAAGCTTTGTGTAAGGTTATGTAAGCTCTATGAGGACAAGACATGTTTTATTCATTTCCACATCACAGAACTAGATATCATATCATATCACTAGCCTAGGAAAGACCAAGCACTCAAATTGTGATTGACTGAATGGACAAATGATTAAAATGACCACCAGATACTGACTGACAATGTGCATAGCAGAGAGGTTAAGAACTTGGACTCTGGAGTTAAAATGTCTGGGTTCAAGACCTGGCTCTAAAATTCACTGGATCTTTGACCCTGAAAAGTTGCTCAGGCTATCAGTGTTTCTAATTTCCTACCTTTAAAACAGGAGTGATACTAATAGTACCTGCTTTATTATGAGGACGTGATGGTCTAATACCGGGAAGATAGCTAAAAGAGCATCTGGCATGTATAAAGCAAGGAAATAAATGTTAGCTCTTATTATTATAGAAATATAGTTATCATTTTGAGATTCACATGATTTTCTCTTTTGGTTTACTGATATAGTAAATTAAATAAATTCCTATGTGCATTGGATGAAGTACCTAGAGACAGCTGTGCTTTGCTATTTAAAACTTTGTGGACTTTAAAAAGGCTATCCTGTGCATATGTGACACATTAAATAACAAACCCAGAGGGAACAACACACTGTAAAATTCACATATTTCTGTACTAGTACATATGAATACTGACTTAAAGAAAGATAAATTAACACTACAAAGAACATGTCAGTTCTGGTTATATATCTCACCAAATAAATAATGGAAAAAAATTGGTTTTCTGAGGTTTGTTAGATTTTGCAATTTTAAATATGAGATTAGAGTCCCATAATATATTTACCATCTGCAATAAACAATCTTTGCTCTCCTGACAATCTTTACCTGAATATCCAAATTACATAATGTCCTCTCTGTTAATATATTATTTAAGAAAATTACACCAATAGCTACAAATGGGATTGTTTCATAGGCAGATTTTGTCAGATATTGATATTTATTGTGTTGGCTTAATAAAGGGAATCAGAAGGTTTCCATTTTTATGGTTCAGAATAGTTAATAATGCATAGGATTTGTTCTCTGAAGGTTTTAAAGAATCATTTGTGAATTGCTGGCCTGGTGGTTTTTGGAAGCAACATTATGACAATTTTTAAAAATTTCTATGATCTATTTAGCTTTTCTCTTTATATGTAAGTTAATATTTTTCATGATGTCATCTGCAGTGGGCTGAATGGTGGCCCCCAAAGGTATCAAAACCTAATCCTGGGAACCTTGTAAAGTTCTTGCAGATGTGATCAAGTCAAGTATTAATATTGCTTGGGGCCGGTGACTCCTTTCTATCTCACTCTTTCTTTCTTTTAGAGTAGGAATGTCTAACTGTTATACTATGCTTGTTTCATCACTGTTTAAAGCAGATAACTTGTTTTCTAGTTTTACAAGTTCACAATGAATAATTTTTCCTCGGAATGTATAATACTGAGTCTCACCTATAACTGATTTTGATGATTTAAAAGATAGGATTTGGGACTCTGATGTGATGATATTCAGATAAGACTTTTGACTTGACTTGAGGATATAACAGATTGAGACATTGGAGATACTCAGATGATGTGACAATATTTTGCAAGTGGGACAGAATTGAATCTTTTGGGGTCAGAGCGCAGACAGTAGTGGGATGAATGGTAACCCCTAAATGTATCTGTCAATAATCCTTGGAACCTAGAAATGTTACCTTATATGGTAAACTTTTTGCAAATGTGATTCAACTAAGGATCACGAAAAGAGGAGATTATTCTGAATTATCCAGGTGGGACCTAAATGCCCCTACAAGTGTTCCTGTAAGACAGAGACAGAGGGGGATTTTACAGACAGAAGAGGATGAGGCAGAGACTGGAGTGATACAAGCACAAGTCAAGGAATGCTGGCAGCTACCAGAAGCTGCAAGTGGAAAGGAATGTATTCTCCCCTACAACCTCCAAAAGGAGCACAAACCTGTTGACACCTTGATTTCTGCCCAAGGATACTAAATTTGGACTTCTAGTCTCTCGAATTGTGAGAGAATAAATATCTGTTGTTTTAAGCCACAAGTCTGTGGTAATTTTTTACAGCAGGCATAGGAAACTAATACATCGTCTATTCCTACAGGTTTTTTGAGAAAAGCATTATCTTACAATATTTTAATTTTGTCTGAATCCAGTTATTCTTTTCTCTCAATTCTAACTGCATTATTTTTTGTATTTAACATGATGTTTGGAACCTGTAATTTAGCAAAAAGGCATATGAGAAGATTAAAATCGGCATAACATTTTCACAATGTTGATTCTTCCAATCCAAGAATATGGTATATCTCTCCATCTATTTGTATCATCTTTAATTTCTTTCATCAGTGTCTTATAATTTTCTGCATACAGGTCTTTTCTCTCCTTAGGTAGGTTTACTCCTAGATATTTTATTCTTTTTGTTGCAATGGTAAATGGGAGTGTTTTCTTAATTTCACTATCAGATTTTTCATCATTAGTGTATAAGAATGCCAGAGATTTCTGTGCATTAATTTTGTATCCTGCTACTTTACCAAATTCATTGATTAGCTCTAGTAGTTTTCTAAGTGTCCATCAAGAGATGAATGGATAAAGAAGATGTGGCACATATATACAATGGAATACTACTCAGCCATAAAAAGAAATGAAACTGAGTTATTTGTAGTGAGGTGGATGGACCTGGAGAGTGAATAAGTCAGAAGGAGAAAAACAAATACCATATGTTAACACATATATATGGTATCTAAGAAAAAAAAAATGTCATGAAGAGCTTAGTGGTAGGATGGGAATAAAACACAGACCTACTAGAGCATGGACTTGAGGATATGGGGAGGGGGAAGGGTAAGCTGTGAGAGAGTGGCATGGACATATATATACACTACCAAACGTAGGGTGGATAGCTAGTGGGAAGCAGCCACATGGCACAGGGAGATCAGCTCGGTGGTTTGTGACCACCTAGAGGGGTGGGATAGGGAGGATGGGAGGGAGGGAGACGCAAGAGGGAAGAGATATGGGAACATATGTATATGTATAACAGATTCACTTTGTTGTAAAGCAGAAACTAACACACCATTGTAAAGCAATTTTACTCCAATAAAGATGTTAAAAAAAAATAGGCATAACAAATTCTGTATGTCAAATACATACAGTGGGATGAAACAGTCAAACAGAAAAATCTTCGACAAGCAGAATGTCTTGCTTGGACAAGAAAGAATTTAACCTTAGAAAACCCTGATTAGTATTTATTAACATTGCACTGGAGGTCTTCAGAAACGCAATAGGTCAAGGAAAAAATAAGAAAAGGTGTTATGTATTACAAAGAAAGAGAAAAACTATAATTATTTATAGATGACATAATGCCCTATACAGAAAATCCAAAGGACTCATTTGAAATCCACATAAGTTAAGAGTTTAAAGAGTTATACACATATACGAATAACATATAAAAGTAGTAGAACTGACTACATTAAAACAAAGTAAGGGAAAATTATCCCATTCACAACAACAACAATGACAAATATCAAGGGGAAAAAAATCCTACCACTGCAAGTCCCACAGAAAAAAATGAGAAGTACTGAAGGAAACAGAACAATCAATGGAAATGCATACCATCCTGAGGTGCAATGACTTAAGGAGTTGGGGTTCAAAGACGTGAGGGGTGGTAAGTTTCTTCTGAACTTGAGTATCAATGGAAACAGGTGGACTTTTCTCTATTAGATTGCATTTACTGTCTTGGAACTGGTTTTTAGTATGTAGGTGTGTGCATGTGCATACGTGTATGTGATTCCAAAGGAACTCAGAGGTATCAAGTTGTGTATCTCCAACTTATCCTGCTGTGAGTACTTTAGATGGAACCCATTGTGGACCTCTGTTAGTGAGCTTTGGATTACATTCCTGAGACAACCAGGGCATTTTTCTAGAATTAAAAACTCAGACTTAGAGATATACATGACTGAGAGCAAGAAGAATCTTAGAATAAAGTCAGTCCTTGGGGTAGGATACAGGATTTGCTAAATGGTAGACACAGATTCAAAAGCACAGTTTTCAACAGGAGACTTCTGCAAAAAGTCTTCACTTTGAGCTGGCTTCTCGTGAATTACTTAATTTGTTTTTTGTTTTTTTTTTTTTTTGCGGTACACGGGCCTCTCACTGTTGTGGCCTCTCCTGTTGCTGAGCGCAGGCTCCGGACGCGCATGCTCAGTGGCCATGGCTCGCAAGCCCAGCCGCTCTGCGGCATGTGGGATCTTCCCGGACCAGGACACGAACCCGTGTCCCCTGCATCGGCAGGCGGACTCTCAACCACTGCGCCACCAGGGAAGCCCTACTTAATTTTTTAAATTAAGAAATTTCTTTAAATTACTTTCTCTTGGATGATGACAAATGTTAAATTTAGCATTTAGCTTAAATTATTGCATTCAAATTTTATAATACTCTTTAGTTTTCTTTTTTTCCCCCAATTATTTAATGAAGTTGGAGAGAGTCATGCCACTCTAGGTGACTCTGTTGCAGAGGGAGGTGAGACTTGGAATTATAAGTGAGATGAGGCCCGTTCCCTTCAGCGTCTTTCCACTCTGTCTCCCATTTATGAAGATACCCTTGGGGAAATGGCAGCTTTACAACGAAAGAAAGTGCATCATCAGCATTCCATCAAAAAAAGAGATGATACACACTAATCTGACAAGGTACATTTATCCTAAATGAAGGAAAGTTTAAAATGATTATCAAAAAGTCTTTGGAAAACTAACAGCCTCATGCAGAATACTGGGAATAAGTAAATGGAAGCTGTTACCACACCTAAGTCCTTCAGACAATGTGAGGAGGCAGTTACCAGACCCAGAAGAAGAGAGTTACCTGGAGAAGATGGCCTTGAGAGAAAAAGACATCCAGCTGCAGGTCAGTTTTCATTGAGGTAAGCAGGAATATAAATACCTTAACCGTATTTTCCTCCCTTCCATCTCCCCCTCGGGCTTGCAACTGGCCAAGCAAATCAGAAGGAAGAGGGCAAGAGGAATCCGATGTCTATATAGGATACTGCTCAAGCAGAAAGAAAGATGGAGAAAGGTAGAGAGAGAATCTAGAGAGGCACACAGAAGCAATCCAGAATGGAGGACTTAGTCCTAAAGATTCAATGCTTATTAGCAGAATGGAAAACTATGTGTAAGAACATAAAAGTCTAAGAAGCATAAGCACCAAATATATAAAAAATAATTGACAACTAAGATGTCCATTGGACTATAAAGTGTAAATTGTGTCTATATATGTATGTATATAATATACACATAATTACAAAATGATATATAAAATTTTGGATTAATTAAATAAAATAGTATTACATGGTACCTGAAAATAAACACTAAACTTTCTTATTTTAAAAAGTCACGGGCTTCCCTGGTGGCGCAGTGGTTGAGAGTCCGCCTGCCGATGCAGGGGACACGGGTTCGTGCCCCGGTCTGGGAAGAACACATGCCGCGGAGAGGCTGGGCCCGTGAGCCATGGCCGCTGAGCCTGCGCGTCCGGAGCCTGCGCTCCGCAACGGGAGAGGCCACAACAGTGAGAGGCCCGCGTACCGCAAAAAAACAAAAAAAACAAAAAAGGCACATGCCTGGCTTTATAAAATTTTCTGGCTTTATCAAAGAATGATGTATTCCACATAAATATATTACCACCATATGTTATACACTAGACTTTTAAATTTTATTAATTTGGGATAAAAAGTATTTTATGAAATATATAAATTTAACTTATAGATTAATTTAATATTTTATCTCATTGAAATTGATATATAGCATCACCTTTAAGCTACTCCTAATGGCTAGAGTCACCCTATTAAATATCACAGACCTTGGGTGAAGGGCTGTTCACTCTACACTGAATGACTCCAGACTGCTATGTTGTGGTGTTTCCTAGTTTTCTTAGGATTTTTCATTCCTTTCCTCTTCTATCATGTTAAACTATTATCTTTCACTTTTTGCCCCCCAAAACAGGCCTGTCCCTAGCAGTTTCCTTCTGTTTCATAATCTCAATTTTCATATTTTGGGAAGAAATAGAACCTTAGAATTTTAAATATAGAATTAACCTTAAATACTGCTCATAGCCTAGATGAGCAAAGTAGATTAAACAAAGCCAATACAGGTCTGGAATATGGTCAAAAAGGATAAAAGGTGGTAGAAGAGCCTATAGTGTTCTCCTATAAGTGAATTTCAGGAATTCTGTGCATGAAATTACAGTTAATTATTATAACTATTCCTAAGCATTTTATTATACTCAACTTCCTAGACTGCCATTTTATTCCCAAAAGCCAAAGCTATTTAAAATTATCTTTGATAAACATTACTGGAATGTAAGTATTATATTTTTCAACTCCTATAAATAAAAATATGTTAAAATTGCAAGAGATTTTGACAAGAGTGAAATAAAAAGTACAAATGATTAGTCTGAGTTTAAATTCCAAAACAGAACACCCATACCTAAAATTATGTAGTAAAATGAGAAGATTTCATCTAAATTTTAACAGTCTTACTGAAAATTCCTCTTGTTTACATGTATTTAATACAGAAGAGCTCATGAAACCAGACAGACTAGTTCAGGTTATTGGAAAGAAGATGTGACTCCAGGGAATCTAGAGAGACATGCCAAGAAGAGAACTTAAATCAGAAGTCCTGATCCTGCTCTTTGTCACACACAATACACGGGATTAGCAGTGCCAGAAAACTTCCAGAACAGTTCATATTAACCTTAAATTCTGTGAACAAATTTGTAGAAAGAATAATAAACTTACTATACACTTACCAGTATCACAACTGTATGATTTCTATGGTCAAAATGCTCCCTTATATATAATTGTGTTTTACTTCACCAATTCCTGACTGGTTTTTAACTGAAAGAAAAACAACTAAACTTCTCTCAAAGTGCCTCTTTCGATTAAAAATTCCTAAATTTGAAGGCCAAGAAATCTCAAATTTAGTCAACAGTATAGATAACATAATTGGTGACTGAAGTGTAATCCAAATGATTGCTTTTATAATTTCAGTTTGATTCCTAACAGGAAATGATCTAAGGAGATCTTGAAAAGTCCATGAAAACCGTAATTCGAAACAATAAATGCACCCCCAATGTTCACTGCAGCACTATTTACAACACCCAAGACATGAAAGCATCTAAATGTCATCGACAGGTGAATGAATAAAGAAGATGTGGTACATTTATACAATGGAATATTACTCAGCCATCAAAAAGAATTAAATAATGCCATCTGTAGCAACATGGATGGACCCAGAGATTATCTTACTAAGTGAAGTAAGTCAGACAGAGAAACACAAATATCATATGATATTGCTTACATATGGAATCTAAAAAAATGATGCTCTATTTACAATAGCCAGGACATGGAAGCAACCTAAGTGTCCATCAACAGATGAATGAATAAAACGGGGAGAGGGAAGGATAGGCTGGGACGAAGTGAGAGAGTGGCATTGATGTATATACACTACCAAATGTAAACTGGATAGCTAGTGGGAAGCAGCCGCATAGCACAGGGAGATCAGCTCGGTGCTTTGTGACCACCTAGAGGGGTGGGATAGGTAGGGTGGGAGGGAGGCGCAATAGGGAGGGTATATGGGGATATATGTGTATGTAGAGCTGATTCACTTTGTTATAAAGCAGAAACTAACACACCATTGTAAAGCAATTTTACGCCAATAAAGATGTTAAAAAAATAAAAAAATAAAAAACAAAAATAAATTTAAAAGATACAGTCTACAGTAAATATCACAAATGATTGTTTCTGCTGTGCTTACTATTCTATTAAACGTGTAAAATCCATAAAACACTTTAAGTTCAAAGTTAAATATGAATTTTTAACCTTTCTAATTATGTCTCTGCTATTCACAATTGTGGTTAATGAATCAGAGACTGTGGCCTCACTAGTTAAAAATGAGCTTTTGAATAAAATAGAACTCAGGCCCACCAGACCTACTGAATCACAATCTGCACTTTTACGATCTCCCCAGTGTACTTGTGTACCCATGAATAGTTGAAAGGTACATTTCTACCTCGACATGTCTTTTCTGTCTGAGAAATACACACATTTTATCCAGTTTGATAGAAATAAAACACTCAAAAATGCACAAAAAAAAAAGATGCAAATGACCTTATATACAAAACAGACATAGACCCACAGACAGAGAAAACAAACTTATGGTTATCAAAGGGGAAAGGAGGCGGGGATAAATTAGGAGTTTGGGATTAACATATACACACTACTATATATAAAATAGATAACCAACAAGGACCTACTGTATAGCACAATAGTTCATAATAACCTATAAGGGAAAAGAATCTGTAAAAGAATATATATATATGATATATATGATATATATATATTTTATATATAACATATATATAACTGAATCACTTTGCTGTACACCCGAAACTAACACAACATTGTAAATCAACTATACTTCAATAAAAATCCATGAAAGCCCAATTAATAACAGTTTTAGTAACAGTTAATCATTAGATCAGGAGCTCTCTTTCTACAGAGCCTAAGATGAGAACTAAAGAAAGAGTGTGCAGTTTATATAATAAAGACACAGAAGTTGATACCTAAGTAGCACAGGAATATTTAAATCAACTTTCGTAGTTTTGGTGATGCCCTGATTAAATTACTCTAGTAGAGAAAATCAATGTGCCTAAAACCTGATGTAAACCTGAACATCTCAAGAGGTACTGTAGTGTTCCAGAGCAGTCCTGGAAAGGGAAACCCTAGATATTCCCTTTCAGAGGGTTCAGATGGAGTCAGAGGGGACTACAGAGGGGAATATGACTTAGTAAAATAGGCAGATACCCTCCCCATGACTGACAAGAAAGAAGTCAACCCTTGTTTTACAGTTAAGGTGTAGAATAGGACCGGAGTCAATGAAAGCAGGCCAGGACTCCAGGGCATGAGAACCTGGAACACTGCACATGATGATGATGTTACAGCACAAGGACACAAGACAGGGACCATTTCCATAATATCTCAAACAAGGAATAATTCTTGCATTTGTACAATAAATCTAATTTGACACCTGGTGTATGATTACCAGTAATTAAACTGAAGGTGAGAATGACCAAGTTGATATATGAGTGCAACAAGAAAACTGGAGTGAGATGGGGTGAAGGAAAATGTAGTGAAATGGGCAGGAGAAGGAGCTGAGGTGGACACGAAGGAAGAGGGGAAGGGAAATTTAGAAAACAGGATTTTTATCTACTATCTGTAAGTAGGGAAGAGAGTAGTTGTCAGAGGTGAGGGCGGAAGTAAGCCTGCATGTAAAACAGGAGGTTGGGGGAGTCCCCTGGCGGACAGCACTGATGCTGGGAGATAAGTAGTTTAACAAAACTAAAAAGAGAACTAGGATGATTTTCATGGCAAAAGTATAAAAGTAAGGCTCTCTATAAAACATTCATAAAGTCAATGAATGCCAGTAGTCCCAATGATGCACCAAGCATTAAGTACAAGGTGCAATTATATAGTCTTTATCTCATTTAAATCTATAAGGTAAATACGATGATAAAAAAAAATACTGAAGGGTTCATCAGTTTGTATAACCTATCATAAGTCATCAAGTTGGAGTAGACATACATATATATATATACATACACACACACACACACATAAATAGTTTATAGTCATGTAGTCCACTGTCTCTAAAGGCCAATTGCTTCCAAAATGATTCTAGCTTTATTACAGGAATGATTTCCAAATAAGATTATATTCTTTACATCTGAAAAATGATGATACTAATTTGGTTGGTTGATTTCAGTAAGGTATTTGAAAGTGACAGCATATGTTTTTATTTGGTCTATCTTAGGGGAAAAACTCATTGAAGAGTATTGCACTACGTTTCATTCTCTTTCCTCTTTCCCACTCCTGTCCCTCCACCTTCTCCTTCCTATCTATCTGTCATCACATAGGAAAGTTCCTTAGATAGATTTCATCTTTTTTTCTAAAAAATATTACTTTCCTAGAACTGTATACCCACCCAAGGGATTTTGGTTCTAACAGGGTAAAACTGGGCTGTGGCAGATGCTGCTTGTTCCCTTCCCAATATCTACTTCCCTCCTCTTTTTAACCAACAGAACTCTTATTTCATCTGGCCAGCCATATACCCAGCTACTAAACAAGCAAGCAAGCAAGCAAACAAACAAACCCTAAATCCTCAGGGTTCCTCTTTATAGCAAAGAATGGTGATATAGATATAGCTCCTATATACCCACCATCACCACCATCACCATCAATTTACTTGCAGGAAAGTGGATGTAATTCCTAAGAGGTATAAGCAGATAACTTAAGGATAAAGGCCACTGCTGAAAACTGCAAGGGAAAAAATAAGGAGCCTGGTCCTTTAAAACATCTTGATGGCCACAGTAGCTCTGAAGTGACTTCCTCCAGATGTCCTCCTGAGAAGAGAATCCCCTAACTTGTAATTTTGTTATTGCTCCATGAAGCCAAACACAAAATAACGAAAAAATAGGTGATAACTTCCCTAGCAACTCATTCCTCTGAAAACACAAACTCAGGGAGTCTGCGGATTCTGTAATGGTGATTTCTGGGAAATATTTCATTCAATAGTTTTTCCTTATGCTTAAAATTACAATGTTATATTTATATAGAGACATGATTTCTAAAGGGTTTCTGGAAAATTATCTGTTTTCACCTGATTACTTTTGGTAAATTAGATATTTGGCTTTTTTGACAGAAACAGACAGATATTTATATCTTTATTTCAGAATGAAAAGATCTATCTGGGTTTAATGGACTTTCCTGAGATTATGCAGCTCTCCAGAAGGGCAATCCGTGGCTCAGGGTGTGACTCCCTTATTTAAGCCAGCAATATGGATATTCACTTAATGTTCCTTTTGATCACATTCTTGTCAAGAGGTGTTTCAACATTAACTGCTGTTAATGCCATTAGCATATCATATTTCCTAAAACAACTAATATTATTCAGAAAATCAGGAGAAGCTGCTTGCATCCACAGTTCTATTTGTAATCTAATAGTAGGTTTCATTTAATTAACGATGTATTTCCTAGGTGATGTTGGGAAATAAAATGATGTTGATTGGTAATTATTAAATAAATATATCTGTCCTTATTATTTGTCCTCAAGAACAAATATAACGTTAACTGTCCTTTCTTGTAATCATATTTTCTCGAAGAGAATAAAAAATCATATTTTCTCCTTGAAGAGAATAAAATCAGTAAGTCAGTAGCTTGAGACCATAATCAGAGGCTCCTAATTTGTCTAACTTAAGTTAGAAGAACTTGACTCCAAAATCACTCAGCAAAACTACCTCAAGCCTTGATGCTACAAAGAACATCATACAAAGTGGCTACAGAACTCCCACATCAGTAAACTAGTACTTTAAAGAGGATAAAGGGCTATATACATCACCCTTATGAATGAATAATATTGGTAAGTGAATTTGCAAAAGATTTCAGAGATAAAATTACTTTCCTTCTAATGTAATATAAAAATTAAAGCCTACTCAGTATCTGGAAAAAATTAAAATTATAAGGGAAAGTAATTCCTATTTGTGTGCTTCTTACATCTCCAAAAGAGGGCTGTAAATAGTCTATTAAGGGCCTTGTGATGGGCAGCAGAGAAAGGAGCAATCTTTTCAACAGGTTTTATTTACTGAAGGAGGGAGCAATCCTACCGTGAAGGAGGGGGGAGCTAGAGTCTGGGGCAGAGATGATAGGTCTAGTTGAAAGCACTAAAGGAAAATCCATAAATAAAAATAAAAGAACACATATCAAAATTGCTTCAGTAACATTTAAAATATTTGGTCATGTTTTTCCAACCTAAAAGTAAAGGCCTAATACTTATGCAAGGGAAAGTATCTTGCATTTTGGCTTGTTTGAAGATAAGTAAACACAGTTGTCACATTTATTAGTGTATTACAAATTACACAGACATATAGAATTAATGACTATTAGAGACATTACTTTAACCTCTGCCTTGCACAAATCATGAACCCCTGTGAAGTATTCCTGGGATGTCCATAAGAAGAGAGGTAGTAAAATCTCAAACTCCTAAATATCTTCCACATGCCATTCCTGAGCAGTTATTACACACGATTCAGTCCTGTGTGTCCTACAAGATTTATCATAGTGGCAAATAAAGACATATAACCCTTAAATGTTATAATGTATACAACACTATTTGTGATAGAACACAAACTGTTAACACACAAGGACTCACAACTTCCTCCTCTGCTGTTTGCCCACTGATTTTTTTCCCTCTTCCCCTATCTACTGCAAAAAGAAAGTTCAGATGCTTCTTAAATTGACTTTCTGGAGAAAAGCACTATAAAAAAAATAATTACATTTCTTATGCGATATCTAAGAGTCAACTTCATAGAATCAAACAGTGGAATGGTTGCTGGCAGGGGCTGGGGAGAGGAAAAAACAGTTACTAATTAAAGGGTATAAAGCTTCAGTCAAAAAAGATGAATAAATTTTAGAGATCTGCTGTACAACACTGTACCTGAGTCAATAATATATTGGACACTTAAAATTTTGTTAAGAGGCTGGATCTCAGTGTTCTTTCCACAATAAAATAAAATAATAACATAAAAATAATTAGCATCCCCAGAGGGGGAATACAATACATCTGAATGGGAATATAACACATCTGAAAGGGAATATAATACATCTGATGCACACCTTGTGGGGGTGTGTCATCAAAAAGAGTGAAAAGATCAGAGAAGGCAACATAATGGATGGGAAACCAGTGAGTGCTGTTGGAATTGCAGAGTTTAGAGGTGCTGGAGAATGGGAGTGGACCAACAATGTTCATATGAGCTGTGTTCAAGGGAAATGTGAATATAGATGAAAGATTCTGTTTGGGTCATCCTTTAAATTAAACTTTGCTCCAAAATAAGCTAGTTGGTCAACAGTGTTTCACACACAGACTGTGACTTTTTGGACATATTAGACTTTCTCACTCTTTTTATACCTGTGAAGGTGGCCTCATCTCCATCACAAACACAAACACACACACACACACACACACACACACAGCTAACCAAAGGAACTTTCCAAACATACCTGGTTCTCCTTCCCTCTGTTACATCACAGGTCCCCTTCCTCCATTCCAAGACCAGTCCCCTGACCCGTGCTTGGATCCTATCCCTTATCCATCTCTTAGGAATCACAATACATTAGGAGTTTATATCCTTTCTCTCCAGTACTTCATCCTCTGCTTCTTTATAGGTTCTTTTTCCATAACATTAAGATTCTTCAGGTATCTATAATGTAAACAAAAATCCCTTAACCTCCTGTGCCTGCAAAATACTGGCACTTTCCTTTTTACCTTTCACCCAAACTTCTTAAAAAAACTGACTAGAATTTCTGACTTCACTTCCTCACTCCCTGACCCTACTGAAGTCTGGCTTTCTACATCACAACTTAAAATTTTCAACTATGATTTCTCTCTTTGCTTTCTCTACTAACTTTTACTCCCTATCCTACTGCTATCTAGAGTATAATTTATCACTCCATTATAACTGATATCCTCGATCCTGAGGCAAATTTGACTCTAATTTGTTTCCCTCCTTTCTTTAACACTCTCTTTCCTTGACTAGGATCAGACCAACTCCTAGTTTCCCTCCTATTTTCCAGGCCATTTCATCTCGGTTTACTTGGTTACTCTCCTGCCTCTCTCTTCAATAATGGCTTTCCTTGGAATTCTGTCCTCACACTCTTTTTTCTAACTCTACACAAGCGGGTCTGAAAAGAAAAGGCTACTCATGTTAGGGAGATGAGACTTGATTCTAAAAACAAGAAACTACAGAAATGTTTTAAACAGCACATCTTATTTGCATTTTAGAACAATCACTTGGACACTGTATGAATGATTTTTTTGGTGGGCTCGATGTTAGGAAGATATAAAATAACTGCTGAATTAGAACAGCAGTAGTAGTAGTAGTGTGGATGGAAAGGAATATTCATGACATATTTAAGAGATAAATACTGGCCTTGATGATTGATTGGGCATTGACTGAGTGCTAAGTAGGAGGAAAGTATTAGAAATGACTCGCTGGTTTTGCGTTTGAGTAATTTGATTGATATGGGGCCTCCAAGTGAGACAGAATAAGAATTGGAAGTTCATCAGAGATGACAAAGTCTTCTTTGGTCACACTGAAGTTTTTTGCTTAACTTTTCAGTGAAATTTAACATCTAGTTTAAAAAAGCGTATACAATGAATACATGGACACAACTGTGTAACCAACATCCAGATTGAAAAAAAAATAGCACATTTGTGTGGTCTCCAAAAGTCCAGTCCCATCATAAGAAGCTGAGTTTTAGTCCTATAACATTTTCTAGTGAGTCTTGACTTGACTCAAGTGTAGATCATACATAAAAATTACACACACACACAAAGAAAAATAGCCTCACCTAACTATTATGGTAAAATATGAGATTTGACTAGAGTCACTGCCTATGTCTTTAAAAGGCTGAATGGCTAAAAGCCTATTTAAAGTTATTTCTGGCATTCATGAACTTATGTGCAACTATAATTATGTGATGGTGTGTGTTAATAACTTTTAAATAATTAAACAGTGGACTAGATCGATGGTTAGTGATAATATTTAGAGAGTCTGTGTTAACTAGATAATATTAACAAGAATATTAGAATCTCAAATCAAAACTTATGTGATATGTTGCTATATTACCAAAGTGATTTCTTTCTAGAATTTATCTTCCTTTTGAAAATTGGCAATCATCAATATTTAGATAAAAATTTAAAATAAAATATGTGAATAACTTTATGTAATGTTTATATGTATATGATTATGAATAATTCAGATTTTGCTACTTCATTATTCCAACGATGTTTATTCTTGTATCATTCGATATAGGTTAAATAGAAAATCATCCAATTTTTCACTGGGAAAAAAAAATCAAACATGATTTAGAATAAAATAATTCTTACTTTAAACCTTTGCTCTGCCATTTACTAGCAGTGGAATCCCAGGGAAATTGTTTCTACTCTTTGAAGTTATGGTAAGCAATAACATCTTATAGAAAAACCCGAACGAACTTTTTGGCCAAACCAATAGTTTGGTGAAAGAATCAAGCTAATACCTGCAATACAGAAAGTACTCGAAAATGATAGTTATTTTCTTTATTCATCATATTTCGATTTGCTAATGTAAAAGTGGTTCCTGGAAATTTATTATAAGAAAAGTGTAAGATTTCTAACTTCAGAAGATTTTTAAATACATACATGTATTATTATCTTATAAATATATCAATTAAAAATACTCTTCACTTGCATGTTGTATACAATATATGGATCTAAATTTAACAAAATAAAATGTTTCCTTTAGAAAAGTAACTTGATACACGAAAAGTTGATATAATTATTGGATTGTCCCTGGATTTTCCTTACCTTTTCACAAATTCTTAAAATTTAAGCATTTAAAAATATGCCACATATTTGTTTCAAGAACTTTGTTGACTGACACTGAGACATATTTCACTGACAGTTGTGATGAGAGATCAAAGTTATTAGAAAGTTCACACAACATGAGAAAATCACCCCAAGTCACTGAACTCCAAAGCCTTTTTCAGGATTGTTCTCTTGATCCCTGCAACACTGCCTTCTACTTCTTCCAAATTCATAGTCTGAAAATCTCCCCATCTTTGGTTACACTCTTTTCTACAGCTATCAACTATTCTGATAAAATCTAGTTCAATATCTGCAGCCTTGACTGCTCTCTTGCTCTTCAGCTCCATGTTTCCAAATCCATATTTTATTCTGTCACGCAGGTGTCATGCTGAAAATTCAAATCTAACATCATCTTTTCCCCCAAAATGGATCCAGTTCAAACTGTTATTTCCATCACTGATGTCCTCATCCTACTCCTAGCTACCCGGGTTCAGAGTTCAAGTTATTTCTTTTTTTTCTTTTTTTTTTTTTTGCGGTACGCGGGCCTCTCACTGTTGTGGCTTCTACCTTCGCGGAGCACAGGCTCCGGACGCGCAGGCTCAGCGGCCATGGCTCACGGGCCCAGCCGCTCCGCGGCATGTGGGATCTTCCCGGAACGGGGCACGAACCCGCGTCCCCTGCATCGGCAGGCGGACTCTCAACCACTGCGCCACCAGGGAAGCCCCAGAGTTCAAGTTATTTCTGATTTTTCCCTTTTCTTCTACTTCTAAACAATAACCCATGCTGTCAATCTACTTGAAGCTTTTCATTTCTATTGTCCTTATCTTAGTCCATCCCACATAAACTACTACAAGCGTGCTCCAAATGGTTTTTCCTGCTAATAAGATGACACACTAATACAATCCATCCTAAGTACCAGTAAACATTCAAACGTGATAATTACTCTATGCCATCAAAGTTCCACATCTGAGGCTTAGCTTTCAAGGCCGTTCATCCTCTACCCACTCTAACATTTAAAACTTTAGGCTCTAGGAATCTATTCAATATTTACAAATATTTAAATATAATCCGTAGGGACTTCTCTGGTGGCGCAGCGGTTAAGAATCCGCCTATCAATGCAGGGGACACGGGTTCAAGCCCTGGTCCGGGAAGATCCCACATGCCACGGAGCAACTAAGCGCGTGCACCACAACTACTGAGCCTGCGCTCTAGACCCCGTGAGCAACAGCTACTGACCCCAAGTGCCACAACAACTGAAGCCCGCATGCCTAGAGCCCGTGCTCCGCAACAAGAGAAGCCACCGCAATGAGAAGCCAGCGCACCGCAACAACGAGTAGCCCCCGCTCGCCGCAACTAGAGAAAGCCTGTGTGCAGCAACGAATAACCAATGCAGCCAAAAATAAATAAATAAATAAGTTTGGAAAAATAAATAAATAAATATAATCTGTATACTTCTACTTCCACAACTCCTCTGTTTCCAATTAACAAGTACTTATATCTATTATGCCATTATAAAGTAACTTCACGAACACAAAACTGTTTTGAATACCCCATGTAATTATTGACCCTGCAAAAAGAAGAAACATGGGTCACCTCAAAAAGAAACAGGTGACAAGAAATTTAAATCACCTGGATATTTCATTCAATAGCAATAAAAATCATAACAATTATATATTTATAGTACATGGAAATAAAATAAACGAGTTGAAAAAGTAAAAAAATATTAATTATATTCTTTGTATGTTTACTGAAGAGTAATAACCACAGTCAAATTTTGCAGAAGTAAAACTATCACATATACAGACATAACCATTTTCAATACATCTACTTTGAATGCTTAACCTATGCAAACACTTTTAGAGACATATTTGCCTAGTGTTGCTACTTCTGATAAAATCGTTTTATATCAATGTGTTTAGCAAAATGGTTCTATGATTCAGCAGACAAATAAATGTTCAATTACGTTTATTTGAATAAATTATGGATTAAAAATGAGCTTCATGTTCCACATTGATGTCTGAAAACTAAGAAGAACTTTCTATGTCTCTGGACTTATCCACCACGAAAAGTTCCACATATAAAACTATCACTTTTAACTCTAGGTACAAAAAAAAATCATCACAGAATTACATATTGTGGCTATTTACTCATCAGGGCAAATAAACAGAAATGTGATCTTAATCAAATGCCATAATCCAATACAAGACCTATAAATACATGAATGGGCAAAAAGTTCCACAGTATTTTGGCACCAACATATTAGTGTCAATCTTTTAAGGGCTTTGAAGGTTCAAACATATAAAAATGTTCTTCAACTGAAATTATATGTTCTCCCTGCTTAGAGAAGAAGTATGACTAAAATGTACTTATAAAAGTTTTCCTTTAAAGAATGAATTTTCTACTACATTCAGTATTTTACCTCATTTAGTATCTACCATTTAATCTTATATGGTAATGTGGCATTTTAGTTTATTTAGCGCTTTATAAAATGACAAGATTTTTGATGTCTCACTCAAAATGTATGCACAGCTTAAGACAAACCATATTTAATACTTCAAATAGGATAATTTTTTTCCTGCTTTGTGCTGATCTTAATTCAGGACCCCACTATCTAAAAGAGGTACAAAATTTCTCAGTTTTTGCCAATGTAAGAATATAAATTTAATCTAAATTTTGTTCACCTCTTTTCAAATAAACATTTATAAAAATGGTTTTCAATTAAGAGTTATAACCACTTAAAATTAGTCTCATAAACAAAATATTATGGGGCACCTTGAACTGAAATGTTTTGCTAGGCAAAACATCACTGACTCTCTGACATCAAATATGCAAAGTGAACTGAAGAATGAAAGCACGTATGACTTTCTAAAGATATAAAAAATTATACATTTGTAAAACAGTACTTTGCTTCCATGATTTAGTTAAATCATTTTCTGTATGTCAAATTATATGCTATTCTTTCGCTCTAATGTGAAATGAAAACAAAAAATACAGACACTAAACCAGTATCTAGTACTACTAGCGTTTGCAAGTCTAGTGGATGTATGTGATATGGCTTCATGATAAACAGTTATCTTCCCATAATTAGCAATATTGGTTCAACAAACAAACAAAAAACAGCTCTTGAGAAAGGCAAAGGTATTAAGAGGTAGTTTAAGTCAAATTTGATATTATTTTTGATATCTACCACAATCAAATTATTTATTTTTGTTGTTTAAATGAAAAGTCCAAATACATTCCTATTATATTTCAAGTTGACCTGTGAACATCTAGATGCAGTTGCCACTAATTAGTGGCACCACAGAATTCAGAAACAAGTCTTTCCTGATACACACAATGGAAAAGACTTTAATAAGTGAATACCTAAGAATCTATAATACCATTACACAAAGAGAACTATAATAATAGTCAACAAATGGCTTTTTAAAAATGTACTATTTGTCACTAAATACACTGCCATTATAACAAAAAACCTTTTGTGCTTTAAAAGGGTATGTTTCTCTCAGTAAAATATTTATGCTTTTATAAATTACCAGACTATATAGCTCATCCACAACAATTTCACTGTTATTGCATAAAATAGTAAATTATTTCTTTTAAATTATTAATTCAATAGAAAAAAGAATTTTTCAGGCTTATAGTCTTTTGAAAGGACAGAAAAATAGATGAAACAAAACCAAAATGACAATTTCAGCATTTAAAATTTACAAATGATAATTCAAACAAATGTTATGACATTTAAGATAATGAAACCCTTCATTTATTCTGCTATCTGGTATGAGTTTTATTTCACATATAAGGAGTCAGAACAGATGTCCAAATATTGTAATGCCAAAAGAGAGTTAGGGCATATCTTGATTAATACCCTCAGAGCAGCCTGTGGTGTCTCTTTAAAACTGGCATGCATTACCTCAAAACAACTATTTAAATACATTCTAGGAAATGTAGCTAGACAAAGCATTCCAGGGACAAAAAGAAAACAACAAAGCTCAGTATAATCCTTTTAGCAATGTGAGTTGCATATTATTGACAGACCATTCATTGCAATCAACAAATGATTAATTGCAAATTTGTTGCTAAATTGACCACACTCAAAAAAAGAGACAAGCTTCAGGCTACTGTTAGAGGGAAAACTTATGTTAAAAATGATTGGAGACTTTTTGCAAGGAATTAATTCTAATCAATATGCTTGTTGACTACACAGTAGAATAATGACTTCCTTAAATAGGAGAGGTACCCATTATTGTAGACACTGAAATTAATATTTAACTTACTGCCTTGCAACTTTTTAAAATTTATTGAAGTAGCATTTTCTTGCCTTACCTTTAATAAATAGTTCATGTTTTATCAAACATGTGCAAAAGATTTGTTTTCCTATTTCAAATGTAGATTGCAGACGTAATGCCCATATGGTCAAACTTATAATAACTGCCTGAAGCAATTTGTTCTTGGATTTTTAAAGATAAACCTCAGTGGCATATTAAAAATATAAAAGGTGATAAGATAGTACATGGATGAGTATTTGTCTCTCAGTTACAAATGGCTTTTATTTCTTTACAAACAGAGCACCTTTCAGGTTCTTTTATTCAAATCAGAGTGTTTCAGGCAAAAGAAGAATGGTGCAGTGGTATATTATTATAGATACTTTGTTCAAAATGACCATTTTCATAAAACTAACTTTCAAAGTCATTTCTTGAATAAATATTTATTGAGCACCTACTATTGGCCAAACATTGTGCTTGGTTCCAAGTTGACAACATTAAATACACTTAGACCTGTGCTTAGGAAAATCACAAAAGTTGTAAATCTCTACTTCCCTGTCTTATTTTTCTTTGAGCCTCACTGGGGATGCAACAGTGACAAAGAGGCAGGAACAATACTCTGAAGTTCTTGGGAACAGTAGAAGCAGTATTTTTTGCAATAAAATTGAAAATAGAAGATGAGCAGAGTTGCTTCAGATATTTACAGAAGTTCAATTACTACTAAAATTATGTCGGTGATTATGAAATTCTACTTTCAGGTAAGGTATAAAAAATCAGTATACCTAACAGGAATGTATGTCTAAAAATGTGTGAGGGTGCTTCAAGATATAGACTGTACAAGGCAGGAGAGTCATATGAAAAGTGAAAATCTTTAGTTTTCAACACTAGCCCTCCATGTTGACATTACATTATTCTTTTGGGAAAACTACACCAAACTCTGAATTCCATTCCCCACAATACAGAGAATGTCTTCTTTGGTCAACGCTATGCTCCTGGGTTCTTCAAACAGGGCAACTTAACAAAATGTGTCACTATATTCCCTAGTACACATCTAGACAGGCACAAGTGAGCTTAAAGAGCCTCTGCTACGTAAGGGAACACCAAATGACCCAGAGCTTATAGGCAAGAATTGGAACTTGGCAGGATCACCGAGAATAATAACCAGAGAAAACCATAATTCAAAAAGATACATGCACCCCAGTGTTCACTGCAGCACTATGTACAATAGCCAGGACATGGAAGCAACATAAATGTCCATCAACAGAGGAATGGATAAAGAAGATGTGGTACCTATATACAATGGAATATTACTCAGCCATAAGAAGGAATGAAATAATACCATCTGCAGTAACACGGATGGACATAGACATTGCCATACTGAGTGAAGTAAGTCAGAGACAAATATCATATGATACTGCTTATATGTGGAAGCTAAAAAAAAAAATGGTACAAATGAACGTATTTACAAAACAGAAATAGAGTCACAGATGTAGAAAACAAACTTATGGTTACCAAGGGGGTAAGGGGAGGGAAGGGATAAATTGGTAGATTGGGATTGACATATACACCCTAGGTAAAATAAATAATAAGAACCTACTATATAGCACAGGAAACTCTACTCAATACTCTGTAATGACCTATATGGGAAAATAATCTAAAAAAGAGTGGATATATGTATACGTATAACTGATTCACTTTGCTGGACACCTGAAACTAACACAACATTGAAAATCAACTGTACTCCAATAAAAATTAACTAAAAATAAAAAAATAATCTACTGAACGTATCGAAAGTTGGATATTACTATACATATAGTTGAGCAAACTGACATTCAACAATGCTGGGTAAATCATGCAATGTTGCAAAATCAGTATCTGGTTTCATATGGTATTCAAACTCAGCTCTCTTCTAGGAGATGGCTGGTTATCTTATTTACACAATATCACTGAGCGCTGAAAGAACTGCTGTCTATCACCAAATGCCACTGAAGGAAGGACAACTGACGTTCTATCACTACTAAACCTCAAAGCAAAAGTTTGGTTGTACACTTAACTCTATTAATAAAAACATATATTTTTACTTATTTTAGATTTTTACATCCCATTTGTACTGAATTAAATCCTTATACTTTTAAAATACATGGGAAAATAATCACGTTTTACTCTATTTGAAGGGCTTAGGTCAGTACAGGAATATTTTCTGTCAAAAGGCAGGTAATTTGTATCTATTCCTCAATTTGTGAAAAGTATCTTTTAAAGCAAATAAACATTGTCTTGGTAAAGCAAATTTGCTGCCTTACACATTCTCCTTCATAGCGTTTGTTGAAGATGCTTACCTTGCTTAAATGTCTTTAAAGCTCAGTAAAATATATTCACAAATATAAGTGTTCCATTTTTAAAAACTGCTCTACTAATGATGCATTAATACAGCTAACTTAATTAACACACAGTTTTATAAAATTATAGAGATACAAATTGAAAAGAAAAACAGCACAGGTAATAAGCCATTGAATTCTAAAAACTTGAAGAGTTTTTAGAGATTCAAACTCAGAGACTCAGAGAGTAAAATAACCTGTCTAAATGTTAGTGCTGAACCAGAAGTACAACAAAAGTCTTCTAAATTAAACTGCAGGCATTCTTTCTATTTTACATTAAATCATCTGAAATAAAGTCATTTAATGTAACTTCAGGGAATTATCAATTTGTTGTGTTTTGGGGTTTTTTTGCCTCAAAAAGTGTAAAATTCTATCAACGAGTACTAGGAGTTATCCGTAAGCACTTGTCAGCTTTTTGCTAGCAAGGACACACAGGACCAAACTAATTTGGATTGTGCAATGAGAAAACATTCACCCCAACAGACTGAAAACGTCAAAACTACTAACTACTTTAAATAGTGATATATCTATTTACTTGCCTTAATACTTAAACGTATTAATTGCTCCCATGTGGGGAACAAATTATAATTGATAGGGAAGGAGAGGAATCACTTGCAGATGAAGCTAGAAAAAAACTGGATTTTGAAGAGAAAGAAAAGACATTTGTGTAAACATGAAAGGCTTTGACAATGTGAAGGTAGAGTTTTAATTTGATTTGATTGACGATTGAGTCCTCATCATAATTTTTTGAACAGAGGGAGGGGAAATGTCTATCTTAGAGATGGGCCTCAATCTAAAAAGACAGCTGTGATTCTGTTTTGGAAAGCTTACCTTATTATTACTACATGAATAAAAGGTTTTTACACGTTTCTGAAGCGGTAACATGTAGCAAATAATGCTCCAAATGTATTTATGCTCAAACTTCCTTTTCTGTCCTTTTTACTGGTTTTTGCCCAGCAATATAACTCAGTTTGACCTGAGATGGCATGAAGCAGTCGTCTGAGGCAGAGCATTACCAGCTTTGGTGGGACGCAAGGCTTCATTTGATTAAAATAATATATGGTTCCATTTTTTCAGTATGCTTTGCTCATTTGGAACTATTCAAGAGAGCGATGGGTGAGCTTTTTTGCTACCACAATCTACAAAGACATCATTTTTATTGGCTATCAATATCAGTTCTGAAAGATTCATTTTTGGTTTGACTCCTCTGTCTTCTGGTCCAAGTCTTCTTGAATACCAAAAATGAAATTAAGATATCCCAGATCAGGGATAGATTAACTGAATCATAAAGATGTAATCTCACAGATCATCTTGTTTGAAAATTTCTTTTACACGCAAGAAAACTGAGGGAAATACCCTGAATGGAATGATTTGCAAATAGTTAATGAGGTGTGGCAGAGATAACTGTCTCTTGATTCCTAGTGTACACCCTTATATACATAATCTAACTTTAATGCCTAGTAGTAAATAAATAAATCAAATACCTTCTGAAAAGTGAGAGGCAGAAGTTGCTCAAAGCATGGCTGAGTGCAGTGAAGATAAAGGATAGAACAATTAAATACTTTTCCACATACTGAAAACAGAAAACCTGTTTTCTGTTTTCTGAACTGTCAAAGTGGATCAGACACCCAGCGCATCCCAGTATTTTCTTTCTGGCCATGGCAATAAGAAGAGGACAGATTTCTTCTCCCACAGGTCAATCTCAAAATTGGAAAATAAGTTGAATTGAGACTATAACTCAACAGCCTGTTTGCCCCTGTGGAGTTATTATTCATGAATTTGTTCTAGCTTTTTTGAATATTTTTATTTCCCAATTTTATATGCTCCTATAAATATTCATGACTGTTTATTTGCTACAAGTCAATGTTAACTTTTAAGAATCAAACAATGGCTTATTTTCTTGTAATTTTAGTTTGATTAACATCTTTGCCCTTATAACTTTACCTCCC
The DNA here is from genome assembly GCF_002837175.3 of Physeter macrocephalus. NCBI lineage: Eukaryota > Metazoa > Chordata > Mammalia > Artiodactyla > Physeteridae > Physeter > Physeter macrocephalus. The sequence goes on from NC_041218.1 coordinate 69,426,679, forward strand.
TAGACTACAAGTTATCTTAAACTTCATCTTTTTGGATAAAAAGTTCATAAGACTTTCATATTTTTATTGATCAACCTTTCAAATAAAATTATTTTACCTTTCTCTGCATTTAAAAATTGCTCATTTTTTACTATTAATTCCCGTATTCATTTAACTTTTAATATATGTTTGGTACCAGAGTAAGAGCTTGAGATAAGAAAACAGACATGATTGAAAAGCTCCTTGCTTTCCTGTTGCTATCATAACTTTCCTAAAGTGGAATAATCAGAAGTACAAGAAGTAACTCTAGTAGCATTTCCATATACTTTGTAAAATCTCAACTCTACCCTTTTGATTTTACTATTATTGTTAACAGTAATATAAATTAAAACTAAATGATATATACTACTCCTAAACATAAGCAACCTAGAGGTATTGTAAGCATTTTGCCTGGAAGTGTTGGTCTGGGGACTGGCTGATGGGCAGACGCTCAAAGGACATCAGGGAGTCTACTGGTGGGCATTTGAATACAGTGTGGAAAATTTTACTGGGAACTGGAGAAAAGAGGACCTGTGTTGTAGAGCAGTAAAATGTCTAGCAACATTTCTCCTTCTTGTTACACGTAAGATAGGAATGGTATCTAATAAACTCATGAATACAGCTGCGAAAATTTCTAGGCAAAATGTAAAAAACAATTTCACATCTTCTAGCTGCCTATAGTAAAATGCAAGACAGAGAGAGAGAGAGAGAGAGAGAGAGAGAGAGAGAGAATGAGAGGGAGGGAGGGAGGGAAAGATGGATCAAATAACAAAGGAACTTAAGTTTTAAAGCAAAATTTAAAGAAAAAAATTAATGAGCCAGGACTTATGGGTTTGAAAAAACTGTTTCTCATTTTCAACCCCTCCCATCAAAAGATTCTCAAGAACTGGCTTCAGAGAGATGATAAAATCCAGACACTACAAATAACACATGAACTCAGGCTTAAGATCACCAAGTTGTTACTAAGATTGTTTAAGACCTAAAAAATTTTAAGGTCTTGCTTAGTGGATTTTCTAAAGAGTATGCTTTACAGACTTTCAGTTAATTGGGTTTTTAAGAATCTTAAGGGAATCCTCCCACAGCAGGCTCTTAGGCAACCCAAGTTAGAGAAAAGTCTATCAGGAAGATACATAGGGGTATGGTCTGTTGTCTAGTGGAGTGGACTGATAATTTGACACACAGGAAGCATGACAAGTTTTTAAAGGAACTCTTCCAATTGGACTGATGGGGACAGAGACAGTACAAAATTTAAAGAAGCTGTTGAAACTCCAACCTACTATGGGAAGGTAGCAGGCTGAGAAAACTGTTTAACAGAGAACGTGGGCTATTTTTTTCTGGAAAAGACACAGTGTCTCAGACAGCAGAACTAAGAGTTAAGAGAATCTTCTCCAGAAAGCTGAGCTAGGTAGTAAACAAGAAACTGACAAGATGTGCTCTGTTGAATTTCAGAATTATTAAGAACCAGTAACTGCTATGTACTTTGCATTTCCTTACTTTTTGAATGGAAGTGTCTATGGCCTATTATTCCATGCCATTGTATGTTGGGCGTGTATAGAGCATAGAGAAAATTTGTCTCTTTAGTTAAGAGATCTTTATTTCAAGATAAATCATACTCAAGGAGCTGTACTAGAGGAAGTGCACTCAGGAACCTCATCCATGCCAGCACCTGATTTAAATAACAAGCTTCTGGAATTTGAGCTGATGTCATAATGGATGAGGTTTTTGAGGGTCTTGGGAGATGGTATATTTTGTGTGTGATATGGCCATAAATTTGGGGGGCGGGAGAGGGTGAATGCTGCAGCTTCTCTCAATAGCAGTTGTCAATACATTCTATTCCTATCTGATCACACGTCATACCCCAATGAAAGGTACAGTCTATTTCCATCTTTCTGAACCTGGGCCTAAGTGACAGAATGCAGTGGAAGTGACAATCTAGGCCTTGCATCTTCCACCTTTGTCTCTTGGAAAGCTGTTTCTGAAATGTGTGCTTTGCAGGGGACCCACCCAGCCTCCAAGTAAGAAGCTCAACTAACCTGAGACCTCCATGACGTGACAGTGAGAGAAGAGGCCTTCCCACCCTGAAGGGAGAGAGATAAGTCAAGCATCCTGGAGGGAGAGAGAAAAGTCAAGTACCAAGGTACCAGACATGTGGGTGAAGAAACTGTTTTGTAACTGGATCCTCCAGCCCCAGCTGCCAGAGCTAATGTCCATGAATCGGAGATAAATCACCCACTGATCACTTTCCAAATCCCTGCCCTACAAAACTGTGAGCAAGATAAAATTGTTGTTTTAAGTCCTTACAGTTTGAAGTAGTGTGTTACACAACAATAAATAACTCAAGCCAAACACACCTATAGCATTCATTTATGATTCTGAAATACTTCTGGTAATAGTTGTTTTTTCGGGCACTAAAATGTAATTTATAAAAGTTGGAGCCTTAAATGCAGTTGACAGAAATAAAAAGATGATAAAATTTGACATTAGATTGACAACTTAATTCAAAGTTTGGTTTCGACTGTCTTGGGTTTTATAATTGCAGTTAAAATGCCAATACACAGTCCTTGAAAATATGATACCACCTATACCACTGCTCCCATCACAGCGCATCCCAACTGCAAAAACCCTCTTGGTGCCTGGACTTATCATTCAAAGCCCAGCACAATTCCTACCATCTTTGAAAAACCTTACCTAGTATTCTGACTCTCAGACTTCCTTTCTCCTTCACTTAAGAACTTTCTACTACCCTCAGCTTGAACTCCTCCAATCTTCCCTTCAAGGATCAGTTTACCTACAGAAAACTAGAATCAATGAAAGCCCCTCTACACAGCTTAAGATTTCAAAGGGCTTGTGCTGTTCTTTTGATTTTTCACTTTCACTCCAGCAATTAAGTTCCTGTCCTTTCTTTCGCCTTGTGATTTTGTGCCTCTCCAGGATCTAATTTATGTAAGTGACTGTATGTTGTTGTTACTCCTTGCTTTAGAAACATCTGCATGCTTGCACAAACTCCATATTTGTGTGACTATCTCCTCCAGGAACTGATCAATCCTTGCATATTGTGTTACCCTTAAGAGGAGATTAACAAACCTCTTTCTCTCTACTATAACACTGCACGGATTACTTACATATACTGATTTTTCACATACTTTGAATTTACGATCTATATTTTGACTCATTTTTATTTAAGTAAAAGTGTTAATCATCTTATTAAATTGGGAGTACATTTTAACCAAGAATTACCAGTGGTATTCTTATTATAGAGTGATTTTCAAAGATTAATATAAATAAGATCATCTCCTAGATTTATTCAGGAGATCTGGAATGGGGTTAAAATCTGCACTCCAGATGTTTCTGGTCCAGAGACTATACTATAAACACTGTTCTGTGCAATGAGGATGAGAGTCAACACAATTTTCTAATAGTAACATAAAGCGGTGAGAGACTAGAGAGCAAGTCTAGTTAGAAAACCTTTGCAGAAGTGCAAAGGAGAGCCACCAGAAGCCTGATCCAGACAGTGGAATTGGGGATAGAAAGGAGGGGACAGATGGAAGCTAAACTAGCTATTAATACGTTCCTGCAACTGTTTTCTATTAAAGCTGCCTTAAAAAAATGAAAATGTACTGTTGTAAGCACTAAAGCAAACACAACCAAAAAGATGTTTTCTTAACTGGGAAATTATGATGTGCAGTTATGTTTGGTATCTAAATACAAATTCTGCATGCAGGCTGCATTTATGGAAGAACCAAAAACAACCACAATACACTGTATCGTAGCAGAAACAAAACAAACGAGCTGTACTTGGCATAGTAATGATAAGCCCTTTAAATTAAATCTTTATGCAGATTCTATTTCATACTCCAAACTTTTCATGGAGCCTGTGTAATTCTGATATGTAAACCAACAAATAGATATGCTCTGTGTATTGAGTAGCCGGTTTGGGTACCAGCTGGCTTGGCTGTATGCCTTTCTAATGGTAATGAAGTCACACAGCTGCTAGGACAATCAGCTGGAGTTCAGATTATCTCCAGCTAAATGGATATCCATTGACTAGCTTCTTATCCGGACTCATTAAAGTTCGGTATTGACAAATGAAGAGTGCTTAGAGGTTTATAGCTAAGAGGTATCTAGAAATGCACTTGTTGACTTTTTTTCCCTATAGCTTTCTCCTTGTGATTCACAGGGTATCATTCATCTATTTGAGATGTGTGACTACTAATGTACTATAAAATTTTAAGTACTCTTCCATTACTGTTTTTAAAGTGAACAAATATTCCAAAGCGAGTAGTCACATGCATCAATAAGAAGTTGTCAGTATATGAAAACAAAAGCGTCACCAAAAAGTACTATTTTTCTTTAAACCAGAGAAAGACATGATTCTCAGAAAAAGTTTATAGTTGAATTGAAATTGATTTTTATTTAAAGACTCTTCCTTGCAAGTATTGTAGTGAATAATTTCCAAGATTTGACTGTAGCTACACTAGTTTACATGTCACTGCAAACTAAATTTCCTTCGACCTAACAAACTAGATAAAGTGTATCAGTGTAAGTTAGTTAATTCTGTATGTAATCATCCCTTGAACTTGCTAAAACTTTTTCAATTCCTCAAAGTAACAAGAACTTGAATTCAATACCTGTTACTCTCTAAAGGTCAGAAGCAGAAAACAAGCCTTCACATTACAGTAAAGCTCTCCAATGTTCTTCCTTTACCCCCTGCTGCAGTCAAGGCATAGAGCTCAGAAATAATATCCCATGTTTTGAACTGGTCAACTATTTATTTCATGTACTCAATTTTTTTGTTTCGTTTTGTTTCAGGATTGCCCAACCTTATTTCCCACACTCATCCTCATCCTCCCTTATCCTGTAGACCACCTTCTACTTGTCACAAGTTCACTGCCTTTGTGAAGATGTTAAAAATGCTTAGTCCATGTTTTCCAACTTCCACCCCCAAAAATCTGTTTAAAATTGCCTCCTAAATGTATATGTATATAGTTATTTGCCTTGGAGTTTGATTAAATGTCCTTTAGACTCTTCCTCTCCTTGAAACAGACAACAAATCTTTAGCAGACCTTCCTCAAGAAGATATGGAAATAGAAAAGTGCTGGCGAAGTACAAATGTGAATGAAGCTCAAAACCCCAGTTTATTTGCTTCTTTACAATGTCCTCATATAAATTCTCTATCCCCTCTCTGATCTGCAGTGTACTTGTTTAATTTCTAGATCTCTTTACTGCTGATTCTAAACCAGAGCAACATTCTTCCCCTGCCAGTAATGTGATTTAAACTGCTTTCGCTTTTAGCTACAGCCGGATACTTCTCTAGGTATGCGTCATATTTTCAAGTGTAAGTACTACAAGGCAGGACCTATGGCATTATTAAATGCATATTCTCTAGCTTACAGTGTGCACTAACACTATGACTAACCGCACTTCCTGGTAACTCGGAATAAAATTTTGGCAGAATCCTCTTATTAGGGAAGAACAAAATTCCAGGCCTTCCCCAAACCAATAAATGTAAACTCACCGCAGGACGGATGTTGTCCTGACTCCACAGAGCATGCTCAGAGCAAGTCCAGACCTCCACACAAAGTACATTTTGGGGAGGCAAAACGGCAAATTCCTACAGTCAAAAACTGCTTCTTAATCGTTTTTTAAACTTCTTAAAGGGAACAAGTATGTTCTCTAGTCTCAAAACATTTACGCAAAAAAAAAAAAAGGTAGAAAATATGCAAATAAAGTGTCCCTACATTGGCACAGCGTGACACCGGGAGTCAGAAGATCTGCTTAATCTGGGAATTTATGAGAATCACTTAATTGCTTTTGATTAGTAAAATAGGAGTTCAGATTTCATTCATTCACAAAACAAAGATATGCCATAGGCTGTGCAAGGCACTGGAAACACAGAATCAGAAGTCCAATACACAGACCTCTGAGGAGATCACACCTGGGATGCCTAGGGTACCTGAAAATTCAAGATTCTGTTAGTAGGTGAATGGGTAGGAACATCATTACTCCCTTGGATTTTCCACACAAAAAAGATTTACTGCTGACATCCTCTGCTATGGAAGTGGCTGTTGATATTCCTTGATACTCTGTTCTCTTCCGTATTTCCTAGCAGCTTAGCCATTGACTAGTTCTGGCCAGTAGATTGCAACTGGAGGAAATGGGTAATAAATATCACCTGTAGCCAGGAGTAGTTACCTGTCCAGGATTCCTTCTTTTTGCCCTGTTTCCCACTCCATCTGTAGACTGGATGATGCCAAGGTTTCACTGTACTTACAATATAGCACAGGTACTGGCTGCAAGTACCTGGGCTATTTAGAGGACAACTACCTAACCCGTGGACAAGATATAACTTCTATTGGGTTAACCATAGAGATTTAAAGGCTTTTTTGTTGCAGCATAACCTAGCATAACATGCTTAATTCAAACAACTATATAATATTAAAATTCTCACTCACTGACATAAAAAATTAAGATCAGTCAGTGCTTTTCATGACAATTCCAAAACCTAGCATCTTATTCTCTGGTCCTCAAAACGTAAGCATTTAAGCTCTGATATTTTCTCCAAGGAATATTGCAATTTTAATGGAATACATAACTCTCCTGAGCATACTGTTAGAGATACTCCTGAAATATTAAATGTGCCATGTAAAATCCTTAATGGTCTATTACTAATCAGCATTTTCATGGAGAATCCACATATGACTTAATGTTAAATATGTCAAGCCATAGGTGTGTGAGGATGTTTTCATTTTGTACTTGCATAGAGATTTTCACAGTGTTCTTATTTTTGTTGCCATTTGGGAGTATCTGTGGATTCCATGTCTTTGTTCACCCCTTTCTTCTCAGGTATCCATGGAAGGCCATATGTTGAACCAACGTGGTACCCCCTGAAGTAAGTTTTCCTCTTTAAAATGCTACATTTTGCAGCATTCTACGTACCATCTATCTACATTCCATTATGTTGGCACAGGTCTGACCAACTTGCAAGCAGGCAGAATGCCAAACACACAGATGGTATGGGGGGAAGAGCCAAAAAAAACATGTGAATCAACTGTGGGTACTGATGGCATAATTCCCAGACATCAAAGTCCAAACACTTGTCCATCCTAAGCTTACAGTACATACTTACAGACACACAGATTTGTCAACAATAATCTAGCACTGAGAGATTAATTTTATAAAATATTTTTTAAAGCCACCTTTGGCTGCTGAGGATAGCTACCAGGCAATAACTCCACAAAGCTTGGTGTTCAATCTTTTGTCATTACCCAGGTGACTCTTCAGAAGACATATAGGCAAGACGTTTCAAAAAAACGGTTTCTAACTAAATCAGTTTTAAATAAATGGAAAAAGTGCATCTTGGCTTTATTCATATATACTGTGCAATAAGAACAGAAGACAAATGTCAATAAACTATATGCTAGGACCAAAGACTGCACAGCAGGCTTCAAATTGTGGTTGTTAAATACTCATCTTTGACCCTTATGTCTGTGTGATCAAAACTGTATTGTTTTAAAACCAGTAAACTTTATTATCAGGATTGGACCTGTGAGCACAAGAAATGGACAGTACATGATTTGAGGGTCTTTAAATGGATCATCCACTTAAAGAATGCCTTCCCTGCTGTCTTGGCAGTTTGCCTGAAATTTCTTAAATTATTGCCACTTAGTTAGGTTAAGCTATTTTATCTCCTGAAGGCGCCTATTAGAAGGAAAATGTTTTATTAGGGAAAGTAGCACAGAAGACTTTGGATTTGGGGGATACATGAGGTGTAATTATTGCAGCAAAGGCCCTCAGGACCTAGTGGGAAAGACCCGCAGAATCCCTTCACCTTACTCATAAGCTACACGAAGGACAATTCCTATTGAATTGGTTTTAGAGAGAACATCTATTAAATAAGTTGATACTGAACTTCTTGAGGTTGAAAATACTTAGAAAATTAATTCAGGACCTAGATAACCTATTTAATATGTTCAAAGTGAGTGAGTAATATATTTAACTTAGGTCTCTTGAGCCCAAATCCAGTGCTATTGTTATTATCCTATCATCCTGCCATTTTAGAGTTGAACTAGTTCATTTATTTAACTTTTAGAGTTAAAGATGTGAAAAGGAATATTATATTCACTTTTCAAGAGACCATTTATTAAATGACTACTAGCATATAAGTGCAAGATTTCAAATGAGCATGGCGAAAATAAATTGTCCTTTCTAAGTGGCTGGTTAAATCATGTTACATTTCCATAATTTTCTTAAATTCCATAGCATATAGTACACACAGACATTTAGTCTCTTCTATGATTAGACATCTCACTACCGTTTTAATCTTGATTCCAGGTCAATTTATGTCCATTGTCTATAGATGTATTTTGTTTACCAAATAACGAATACATACTTCCAGTGCAACATATTCACGTTTGCAGAACATCAAACATAATCACAGAAACTGGTGTTTGAGAAGTCTACTTTAATCCTTATTTTCCTACAAGATGGAATTATTTGGCTACATTTGATTACCAAAGAGGATTTGTATAAGTGACATATATACAGAGCCTACTCAGAGAGTAAAGTTTTCGCTATCATAACTTTGTTTTTCTTGAAAGATACTAAAATGTTAAGAAATAGGTTTACTCTTGAAGTTTACTTGGATATGAGATAGGATTAGAATGCCCTAAGGTTGCTTGAATCTTCTAAAATTTCACCCTGAAAACTCGTTTCTTTTATTTTTAATTTGTCTTAAAACATTCCTATAGATAGCTCAGATTTTAGAAAGTGGCTTACAGCCATTCCTCAAACAAAGAAGCTAGTAGAGTACTTTACAGATTTCTCAAATTATAATTAAGGTACACAACTGGTAAAAACTTACTGTTTCATCAATTTTCCCTACTAAATGTTATTAAGAGACTCCCTGTCCATTAATATATTGCAGAACTCAATTATAACACAGCTAACCATTACAGAGGTTCTGAAAGACCACAAATCAGAAAATCTCCCTGACAGCAGAAGTTTACACACCAAAACCTGAAAACAGTTTATTTGAGCTAAACAAAGAGATTTTGCTCTGTGACAATTCATTTATTCTGTTTTTTATTCCTTCCATCATTCAATCATATGGCCATTTATGCATTCACCAAGTAACTGTTGAGCATTTATTACATGTCAAGAACTGGGGCAGTTATTGAATACAAAGAAAATACAGTACGTAGTCAAAAGAAAATTCCTTTGGTACAAGATTCAGAATTGAAAAGATTATATAACTTCTGCAATGAATACATGAAAGGAGATGAGATTTTCATTCAAGGTAGAAAATGCCATCCATTACAAAAGTGCTATTAATAACAGACCTTTAATATTTAATAGAGCAGAGTGATTAAGACAGAATCCATACTTTATTATTCTATCTTCTACATGTATTAAGTAGGTTTGACCACATTTGGGGGTATTACATGTAATTAAGAATAAAACTAAAAAACATTTTTTAAAACCTCTATAGGACATAGCAGATGCCTGTGTCCATTTAGAGCAATCATATTTATGTCAACAGCTTATTCTGCTTTTATTGAATGCAAATTTGTTGTGTAATTTTCACTTTCTCACTAAAAAAGTAACAAAATGAATTAGCTCTGTGAGCATGAGGGGACGTTTTTTGATAATTTATTCACTTTAAAGACACAGTCACACAGTCTAATTCTGGAAGCAGTTAGGACAAATAATTATTACCTGTATTTTCCTATTATACCAACACAATGGTTTTACTAAAACAAGATTTTTTCAACATACCTACTGGATTTTAAACACTATAGTTGAAGGCCAATTTTTTATCATGAGTGTTGTCAAAATTTTATATTGAAATACATTTTTTTACTAGGTTTTAACTGTTTTTACAGGTAGAACTACATGCTGTTCATCTCTGTATACTCCTTGGGACATAGCATAATGTTTCATCTAATAAAAGAGTGTTAGAATGAAATTAAAATGGTGAACATATGGATGGTTTTCTAAATATAAAAGTCCTCTATGCAGTTACTATGTTCCACTGATTACTAGTGGTTAAAATGTTCTACCTGCTATTTTGTGCCTAAATTTGTTGGTTCTGCTTTTGGGCTACAGACATTTCTAGGCAGTTAATTACCAAAAAGTAATCTGTTTCTTGTTTTAAAGTTTCATTTCTTTACAAGGCAAATTAAAATCTTTAAACTCATGAGATAAATTATAAATGTTAAATGTATAAAAGTGCCAATGAAAACCCTACTAATTAACATGAGAACTGATTATATTTCAGATGCTATTTAAATCACAACGCTTTTATAGTTCTAGCCAATGAAATACTCCTATAACATCTTTCTAAACTGTGATGTAAATAATAAACCAAACTTTGATTTTCTTTTAAAATTATGCAGGTATCCCTCCCACCGTAAAAAAAAGCTGTTTTCCAAAATTCAAAAATTTTAGTTCAGAATTGACAAATGAAAATATATAAGGATCACATTCCCACCTGAAAATAACTTAAAAAATAGGACATTAACTTGACTTTCTTAAAAGCTATACACAAGTAGAGCTATGAACTGCATTATTTGAACAATGTATGGATATTTCCAACTATTACTTGCACTCCACACAATCTGATTATAACTGCAAGTAATCTTTTATTTAAATATCTGAATATAAAATGTATTATGGATTGGTAATCTAATTATAAAACAAGTAATTAAATACTTATGAGCAGAACATGCTTATCAGCATCTCAAAGATATTAACTTATTGAGCTATTATTTTTTATCAAATGAACATATTTTTAATTTTACCCTGTATCAAGTATAGTAATAAAAAGAATGCTCTGAATTAATTTTTACTACAACTTTACAAGAAAGGTGCTACTAACTTCCCACTCAGAGACGGGACATTCCCTCAACAATAAAGATTTCTTAACCAATGGTTCTCATGTTCAGAGCATTATAAAGTCAGTTAAAATATTAAAATCAGGTAACAAAAATAAAAAATGGGAACACTCATTATGACATGAATATATTGTTTCATTTTTTTCTATTTCATTAGCAATTTCAGGAAAATTATTCAACATCTTTGATGAAATTGATTATAGCAGATTCTGTGACTATCTGCCAGGAGAATAATTAAATCAGCAGTGGCAGTGCTCAAGATCTCAAAATACGGAAGGGAGTTGTTTGCTTTGAGATGGATTGTCTCTTAGGTGCTCCTGATGGGCAGATCAGACACTCCCCCCCACCACACTCCCCATTATTATGAACAAATCAGAAACTGATTCAAACAAGCTAACACGTTTAATAATTTAAATTTCTTAAACTATCTTTTCATTAGTCTACTAACTAGAATATCACTGTTTTCAAAAAGGACTTAGGCACTTTATCAAAAAATGTATGAATGAGGGAGAGGGAAAAAATAAATTTCACATTTCAAGTGTCTAATACCAAAGTATTCACACAGCATTGCTACAATCTGGGCAACATCTCAACCTTCTGCCTTTTCATCTAGAAATAAGAACTTTATCACTAAATTCTTTGAATAATTACCTTGGCTATTTTTCTTAAAGCTACTTAGATTATAAATAAATGACATGGTTATTGCAGAAATGTAACATTTCTCATTTCAAATTGCTACCACAGAAGTCCTATTTTTTTAAAAGGCAAAACCAATTGTTTTACAACACAAGTCAAGAACAATCTATCCACTCTAGGAATAAGTAAACTATTACTGAGATTCCTGGGACATAAAACAAAAAGTAATCCTCCCCACAAAGAGTACATAATTTGAACAAAGTCATTGAACTAACTGAAGATACAGCTATAAAATCAAACACTACATAGTCTTCCAGAACCATTATAACAGTACTATCTTAAAAATACTTTCTTGCATACTTGAAGAATTCAATGTACTTTCCAAAATCTGTAATTTGCACTCAAGTAGTTTGGGGTTTAATTGAAGATCAAGAGTAAACAAATTAGACCCAAATGGGCCATGCAGATAATGAAGATGCATGAAGAAAGCTGTGTGGGACACATATGCTCACCTTATCTTTGATAAAGGAGGCAAGAATATACAATGGAGAAAAGACAGCCTCTTCAATAAGTGGGGCTGGGAAAACTGGACAGGTACATGTAAAAGGATGAAATTAGAACACTCCCTAACACCATACACAAAAATAAACTCAAAATGGGTTAAAGACCTAAATGTAAGGCCAGACACTATCAAACTCTTAGAGGAAAACATAGGCAGAACACTCTATGACATAAATCACAGCAAGATCCTTTTTGACCCATCTCCTAGAGAAATGGAAATAAAAACAAAAATAAACAAATGGGACCTAATGAAACTTAAAAGCTTTTGCACAGCAAAGGAAACCATAAACAAGACCAAAAGACAACCCTCAGAATGGGAGAAAATATTTGCAAACGAAGCAACTGACAAAGGACTAATATCCAAAATTTATAAGCAACTCATGCAGCTCAATAACATCCCACTACTGGGCATATACCCTGAGAAAACCATAATTCAAGAAGAGTCATGTACCAAAATGTTCATTGCAGCTCTATTTACAATAGCCAGGACATGGAAGCAACCTAAGTGCCCATCAACAGATGAATGGATAAAGAAGATGGGGCAAATACATGCAATGGAATATTACTCAGCCATAAAAAGAAACGAAATTGAGTTATTTGTAGTGAGGTGGATGGACCTGGAGTCTGTCATACAGAATGAAGTAAGTCAGAAGGAGAAAAACAAATACCGTATGCTAACACATATATATGGAATCTAAGAAAAAAAAATGTCACGAAGAGCCTGGGGTAGAACGGGAATAAAACAGACCTACTAGAGCATGGACTTGAGGACATGGGGAGGGGGAAGGGTAAGCTGTGACACAGTGAGAGAGTGGCACAGACATATATATATACACTACCAAACGTAGGGTGGATAGCTAGTGGGAAGCAGCCACATAGCACAGGGAGATCAGCTAGGTGGTTTGTGACCACCTAGAGGGGTGGGATAGGGAGGGTGGGAGGGAAGGAGACGCAAGAGAGAAGAGATATGGGAACATATGTATATGTATAACTGACTCACTTTGTTGTAAAGCAGAAACTAGCAGAAACTAACACACCATTGTAAAGCAATTATACTCCAATAAAGATGTTAAAAAAAAAAAAAAAGCTGTGTGGGACAGATGCACACTGAAGAGCCTATTTTGTCTCAAGGGATACACAGAATCTGCTCCAGCTCAATACTGCCATGTAGGGAAGACCAGAGGAGTACTGCCTCATCTTGTGATTTTCCAAGAGAAACATGAAATTTGAATTTTATATGTAATACTTCTGTTTAAAAAATGTTTGCCTACTCAACATTAAAAAAAAAAACAACTAAAAATAGCATTTGGGTCGCAGGGACTCAGGAGATACAAATTTTTTCCCAAAGAGAGAGACAACCACACTACTATTGGAATATGAAGGTATGTGGCTCCCAAATTTTAGCAAGTAGCAGAATCACCTAGAAGCCTTGTTAAAAATACAGATTGCTGCATCCATTGCCCAAAGTTTCTGATTCAGTAGGTCTGGGGTAAGGTCTGATAATTTGCATTTCCAACAAGTTCCCAGGTGATGGTGCTGCTGCTGCTACCCTGATGTACACTGTCCTATCTTCTTTTTTAATGAAAAGTAACAAATCATAAGACTCCATTAAAATTTTTAAATGTTACTGAAGTAAATATAAATACAAGTATTTACATTGACATAACTTTTCATTTCTCTTGAATGAATTAAATTTTTAAGAAACTGCCTAACTTATGGAAAGTGGCTGTTTCACATAACCCATCAGAAATTAATGAGGGTTTCAGGTTTTGCATATTCCCTCCATCACTTACTATTATCTGGTTTTTGATTACAGACTTCCTAGTAGGTATGCAGCAGTATATTACTGGAATTTTACTTTGCATTTTCCTAATGATTAATCATGTTGTGTTCTTCATCTGCTTATTAACTTTTTAAAATAGTTTTGGCGAAATGTCTATTCAAGTCATTTGTCCATTTTATAAATGGAGTTGTCTTATTATTCTTGGATGATAGTTATTTATATTATATGGATAAAAGTCATTTATCAGACATGATTTGCAAATATTTTCCCCACTATAGCTTGTCTTTTTATTTTCTTAATGGTGTCTTTTAAAGCACAAGCATTTTTAATTTTATTGGACTCCAATTTATCAATTTTTAGTTTATAGGTCATGCTTTCACTAATGTGTCTAAGTACACTTTGCCTAACCCAACGTCACAAAGATGTTCACCAGTTTTCCTCTATAAGTATATATTTTTAGTTATTATTCTGGATTTTGGTAACTTGTATCTTTTATCATATTTTCTTGGTCTAGCTAGATTTCATCACTTTTGTTCATTTTATCAGAGAATAAATCTTTGATTGGTTTCACTGATTTTTTTCTATTACTTTTCTATCTTCTATTTCATTGATTTCTGCTCTAATATTTATTATTTCATTCCTTCTGTTTGCTTTGGATTTAGTTTGGTTTCTTATGGTGGAAACTTACGTTATTGATTTGAGACATTTCTTCTTAATATTTATTATTTCATTCCTTCTGTTTGCTTTGGATTTAGTTTGGTTTCTTATGGTGGAAACTTACGTTATTGATTTGAGACATCTCTTCTAATATAGGCATTTAAATCTATAAATTCCCTTCTAAACACTGCTTTAGCTATATCCTATAAGTTTTCATATGCTGGGGTTTTATTTTCATTCAGTTAAAAATATTTCTAATTTTCTTTGTGATTTTTTCCTTTGATCATGTATAATTAGAAGTATCTCGTTTAATTTCCACTATTTGGGGTTTTCCCAGATTTCCTTCTGTTGTGGATTTTTAATATAATTTTGCTGTGGTCAAGGCAACGCCTTGTATGTCAATATTTTTACATTCATTGAGACTTGTTTTGCAGAACAGCAAACTGTTTCTACTGTAAAATGTTCCGTGAGTGTGTGAGTGAGTGAACAGAATGTGTATTCTGCAGTCATTTGGTGGAGTGTTCTCTATATGCCAATTTAACATAGTTGGTTGACAGTGTTGTTGAAGACTCCTATATCGTTGCTATTTTCTGTCTAGTTTTCCTATAAATTATGAAGAGTGAAGTATCGAAAAATCCAGGCAATGTTGTTAAAGTTTTCATTTCTTCTTTTAATCTTTCAGTTCTTGCTTCATATATATAGGGGTTCTATACATTTAGAAGTGCATGTACATTTACATCCTATATTCCAACGGTGCATGTACATTTGTAAGTCTTATATAGTCCTGATGTACTGCCATTTGTCATCTTTAACACTCCAGTTCTCTTATGGTTACTGTTTGCATGGTATTTCTTTTACTATTCCTTTACTTGTAGCCTATTTGTGCATTTGAATTTAATGTGAGTCTCTTATATATAACATTTAGACAACTGGATTTTTTAAAATTTTATTTAATTTATTTTTGGCTGCGTTGGCTCTTCGTTGCTGCACACAGGCTTTCTCTAGTTGCAGTGCGCGGGGTTCTCACCGCGGTGGCTTCTCTTGTTGTGGAGCACGGGCTCTAGGCGTGCGGGCTTCAGTAGTTGTGGCTCGCAGGCTCTAGAGCTCAGGCTCAGGAGTTGTGTCTCACGGGCTTAGCTGTTCCACCGCATGTGGGATCCTCCCAGACCAGGGCTCAAACCCATGTCCCCTGCATTGGCAGGCGGATTCTTAACCACTGCACCACCAGGGAAGCCCTATATAATTGGATTTTTAAAATCCAGTCTAACAATCTCTACTTTTTGATTTGGGTATTTAGTCCATTCCCATTTAATGTAAGTATTAATAAGGCTGAATTTATGTCTGCTATTTTGTTACTGTTTCTTCTTGTCTCACAACGTTTTACTCTTCTGTTTCTCATTTACTGCTTTATTTTGTGACAAATATTTTAAGTGTATCAGTTTAATCTCTCTGCTGATTTAAAAAATGTTGCTTTTCTCAGTGGTTTTGCTAGCGATAACAATATGTATCTAAGCTTATCAAAATCTAATTCAACCTAATTCTGCTAAAATACAGAAATTTTGCTCCAATATATCTCCCTTTCCCCCTCTCCATTTTATGTTATTATTGCCATATGTATTTTTATGTTAAATCAATATATTACAATAATCTCTCTATATAATAATGCCATATTATAATAATTGCTTTATACCATATTATGTATTTTAATGTAATTAACAGAAGAAAAAACCAAATTTATAGAAACTTTTATATTTACTCATACATTTATCATTTCCAGCAGTCTTAACTTCTTCCTGTAAATGAGTTATTCACTGGTGTCACTTTCTCTCATCGTGAAAGACTTCTTGTAGTACTTTTCGTATGGCAAGAAATCCTATATGAAATCTTTCAGTCTTTATCTGGAAAGATCTTTATTCACATTTATTACTAAAGGATAATATTGCTCAATATATTACTCTTGTTGACGTTTATTTTTTCTTGCAGTAGTCTGAATACATTATTCCATTCTTTTCATCTTCATTGTTTCTGGTCAGATGTCAGCCATTTTCTGTAGTCATTCCCTTGTATGAGTTGTTTCTCTCTTGCTACTTTCAAGATTTTCACTGTCTTCTAACAGTGTGACATATTATGGCATGTCTCAGTTTGATTCACTTAGTATTTATCTTATTTGCTTATATGTTGATTTCCAGGATCTGTAGATTATTCTTTTTCATCAAGTTTCAGGAGTTTTCAACCACTGTATCTCAAATTACCCCCCACCCCTCCTTCCTCTCCTAGGACTCTCATTACCTGTATATTGATATATGTAATATTGTCCCAAAAGTTTCATACTCTGTTCATTTATCTTCAGACTTTTTGTGCATTCAGATTAGAAAATTATCATTCATCTGTTTTCATGTTCACTGGTTCTTTTTTCCTTCTCTTTTTACACAGATCTGCTATTGAGCCCTTCTAGTCACTTTTTCATCTTTGTTATTGTACTACTCCACAATTCCCACTGCTTTTTAAATAATTTTTTCTCCTTTGATATAATCTATTCACTGAGTCATTATTTTCATATATATTTTAATTCTTTAAATAAAGTTTATTTTATTTTTTAAACATATTTATAATAGCTACTTCAAAAACTTGGTCTACTATTTTCAACATCTGGGAAGATTCAGGCACTCTCTACTGACTTTTTTTTCCCTAAGAATGGGTCACACTTTATTTCTTTGCACACCTCATAATTTTGTTGAATACTGAACTTTTTAGATAATAAAATAATCATGGATTATGCGTTTCCGTCCTTAAGGCTATTGTTATTGTTGTTTTGCTAGTTTGTTTAACTAACTTGCCTGGACTAAATCTGTGAAATCTCTCTCTCCAGCAATGCATGATGTCCTATAATGTACCATTCAGCTTGTTTGTTTGTTTTTAAACCTGGCATCGTAATAGTCACCTTTGTGATCATATACCTCAGTGTTCCAATGAAGCTTGGTCAGAGTTTGTCCTCACCTACCTCAGCCATTAAGTTTTTTATTTTTTGCTGATGGATCTATTTGTGACCCAGATAGTACATTTAAACTTTAGACTGTGTTTACAAGTTTGTCCAGGGTTTTATTTTACTTCTTATAAGGCTCTTAGACGTCTCTGCCACACAGACAGAGGCTCTACAGGCCAGAGACTGTGGGTCGCTTAGGACTATTCTGTTTAGAGCATGCACGTAAGTTTTTGTCAACTTGTGATACATAGCAAGCTTACCAAGCCCTTTATGTCTGTCCCTCACATACTTCTCTGTCGTTTTTGGACAGTCTACTGGCCCTGCATATGCCATATGGGCTTGCACACCAAGTCTTAGAAAAGTACTAAATCATCCCTGTTCATTTGCTACTGAGCTGACCACTTTAACTGACAACACTTCAAATTAAATGAGCCACATTTGGCAGTGGCAGCAAGGCAGGCCCCTCCTGATTTAACTACCAGATTGACACAGCTGGGGAAGGGAGTGATAGCATATCCAGGCAATAATATGAGACTTGAATTTTTCTTGCCTGAAGTTCAAATTTTTCATGAATCAGCACCCTTCGCTTTATATTTTTGGTTTAATCCTAGAGCAAAGAACTGTTTGCTATTAAGTTTATCCAGCCTTATACTTGTTTTGGGGGTGAAAGGATTTGTTGACCCCTCACTTGGTCATGCCATCCATTGACTTTTGATTGATTTTTACAGGATTACTAAAAAATAAAATAAGTTTTTAAGATCAAGAAACCAACCTCTTTTTGTGCAGAAGAAGAAATTGAGACAAGAAAAAGTATAAAACTGACCAGATGTGAACTAAAAGTTTTTGACCAACTTGAATCTAAACCCAACTTTGATTAACAGCCCCATACCATCTATCTCATTATGCTTCCTGAGCCAAAGGAGTCAGAACTATTATAGTTGACAGCTGTTGATGCTAAAATAAAAGATAACCTTCAATAATAGGAAGCTGTGAACCCAGATCAAACGGATAACATCCTTTCCTCTCTTTGCTAAATAATAAATTCTCTTTAAAAACATATTTGAAGGTAAAAACTAAGTTATCAGTCCCAAGTTCTCTAAAAATCGCTTAATTTTGATAACATCTCCTTTGACAGAAGGTATCATGGAAACCATCTGAGAAGAGAGACTTCCATTTCCCTTGTTCATGAAAGTTGTTTAAACTGAAGAGATTAGTCTTTCTAATAGCTGGTACAAGACATTCCACATGCACGTTTGTCACAGGTACAGCCTTCTTGATTGACAAAAAATAGGTTATTCCTCTATTCTGAAGAACTGCTTCCTTTATACAGTTAACAGTCCAGAAGGTAGACTTACTTACAGTCAGCTCAGGATCCCTGAGAATATCTGCGTTAAAACTACACTCCAAATCAAGGCTACATACAAAATATAAATGTTTATATATTAGAACATAGTGTAATATGAATAATATCAATAAAACAGTCATATGCCATCTTGTTTGGATATAATTATTACATACAAATGTTCTCTTCAAATAATTATGAGTCATAAGATATCAAACTGCTGCTGAATATGTTTCATATGAAACACTGCATACTGTAGTAGAAAGACCTTGAGTTTCAGAGTCAGACTTATCAGCCTTTGAATCCCAATTCTACTACCTATTAGCGGGGTGATTTAGCCCTTCTCTGTTTTAGATTCCCCATCTTATTAACAAGGATTGCAATATTATCTATACTGTATTTCTCTAATAACTAAATGATATACTACATTATATAGATATTTATTAAAGTATCTTGACATATAGACCAGAGGTAATAACTGCCCTTCACTCTACATCCCCCAGCTCTGAATGGAGGCATGTAGGCATACTGAATAAATCGATTGTTTTGTACCTCCTCAAATAGCCATTTTGGAAATATCTCACACTGATTTAATAAGAGCTGAGAAATGATTGTCTATTAAATTTTTATACTGTATATTTATTGTGTTATATTCAAAATATAAGATGCATTTCATATTCCAAAATAGTTTCTTAGGAAACACACTAGCAGTTTAAATTTAAGTTTGAAAAAAAAAAAAAATCCAATGTTCTTGGGAAACAGCATTCCCAGGGAATTGGTTAGAGTTCCTTTCTCTGAGTGTAGGTAACTGTTCTCACTCCTTTCTGAATTCCAGAGAAGGGAATTGTAAAAACAACACTCTTTTCCCAAACATGAGCCAGGCTATTTGTTACTTGTGAAATACCCAGATCCTACCTACATATTTCAAAATAGTTCATTCATTAAACTCTACTTTCAATTATCCCAGTTTGAATGGTGCCATCTGTTTCCTATTAGGATTGTTAAAATATTAACAAATTATTGTTAATTTTGTTAGATATGATAAATGTATGGTAACTGTATAATAATGCCTTTAGCAGTTAGAGACACATACTAAAATATTTACAGGTAAAATAAAGATTGGCAAGACTTTGATAATTATTGAAGCTGCTTAAATGTACATAACCTTTATTATACTTTTCACTCCATTTTCTGGTTTAGTTGAACGTTTCCAGAGTAAAAAGTTAATTTTTTTTTTTTTAAACTATGGCTACTTTGTTTTTGTTTTTCCTTTTTTTGGTACTTTGAAGCCCTTTAATAACATAGTTTTAACATTATCTCTGGTTTGGTGGTCCTGCCGCGAACACAAACAGAACAACCATTTCTAAGACAAGTAGGTTAGTAATTTCCTCTTCTGTCCACTCTGTAACCCTGATATTGGTAACTTTCTCCCACTCCAGTTAAAAATTTCTTTGTGCCTGATTCCAAACTTCATCTTCATTTGTTTCGGGGCAGCTCTAAGGTTCATTTGTGACCTTAGAACAAGATGAAAAAAAAAAAAAAAAAAAAGACATTCCGAGTGGTTTAAAAGTTAGACTCTTCTGGAAACAAGAATGACTGTTCTGGAAATTATACTCTTTTGCTACATTTCTACCATGTCTTGAAAAGAGTTATCAAGTTATCTCCCTTAAGCAGCATAGGAAAAATCATTCTGCCCAACAAGGAACTCTCTCTCATTTGGCTAATGATTGGGTACATGCCCTTGGCAGGTCACTTAAGTGACCTGGTCTATTGACCTTTAAATTTAAGCCATAACATTGTTCATAGAAGGCAAGACTTGATGATCCAATTGCTGTAATGGATGTAGAGACACTGACAATTTGAAAGAAATAATCAGTAGGCAGAGTAAAATAGTTTTATATGAGCAATAGTAAAAATATTTCAATCTTATTTATTATTTACCATGCTAACTACCCATCTCAACATACTTTCCAGGAGTTACTGTCTCTATCATAGCATCATAACAACTAGGTACACAGTTTGGTTACGAAGGAAGTATTTGAATAAAATTAGCATTAAGAAGGGAAAATTTTAGAATTTTTATGTCATTTAAAATAATGATTTAGTATAGCTTTTTACATATGCTAAAAAGTATCTGCCCACTTCCAAAAAGCTAGGCAGACTAATTTTTACTTTACATTTTATGTAATGTTTTCAAACTCAATTTCATGTAATTTTTCCTTCATCTGTGTATGTTTTAAATAATTCTGAGCAAAAAAAAAATCTGCTAAAATTCCATAAGATTAATTATAAATTTTAAGGTAAATGTACTCATTCCTTTAAAGCAGGGCTTTCCAACCCCAGGACTATGGAATTAGGGCTGAGTAGTTCTTCATTATAGAGGGCTGTCTACAGCCCTCTACAATGAAGATACTGTAGATATTGTATTGTTGGATATTTAGGAACATCCATGGTTTCTACTTAATAGATGTCAGTAATATCCCTCCTACCAAGTCTATGTTAACCAAAAATGTCTCCAGACATTGCCAGATGTCCCTGGGGAGACAAAATTACCCGCTGTTGAGAACCAATGCTTTAAGGTGCATATTGCTTTGCATCTACCTAAATTCTAATTACTACCAAAGGATTATAACTCAAAAAATAGCAAGAGTTAAACAAGAATAAGAAATGAAGAATTTTGAGAAAGGCGTTGCAGTAAGAAATAGGTTTTCGACTAAAAACATTTCTAAACGAAATAATTTCAAGTAATTTGTACTGAATGTGAGGATCTATAAGAGAGTGCCACAATGAGCTGTTGCTTGAAAGTCTAAGTTGCTTACAAAGCCCGGGAAATAGTAGGATGGCAAGCAATGCATTTTTCATCAATTTGCTTTGCTATACCTTCATCTAGAACAGTTCATCACAGAAAAGGAATGAATTTTAAACCTTCATACATAAAAGCCAAAATTGGTCACCGGTAAATACACACACACACTTTGATATGAGTAAACTGACTTTTTACTTACCTAGCATTTCACCTGTTTCTCTCACCATCCTTTGTAAACTATCAAGTGATAATGTTAAATATGGTTACTTGAAGAGCTAACTGAACTTACTCTTATGTATTTTTGAAGCCTACAAGTAATAACATATTCAATTCATTTATTTGGCTTTTGAGGATCTTTATCTTATTCTAAATATACTCAACATTTATGTTCAAAGATAGCCTTGAACTACCTTGAATATGCTTGCATATCTTAGCATTGATCTCTAGTTGATTTCTTTCATCTCTACAACTACATAGGAAGCTCATTTGGTTAGCATTGTCCACCGTATAAAGAAAAGCAATGGGAATAGAATAAAGCCTGAGTAAATACTTAAGACTTAAATTGAGGAACATTTTTCCTGCTTTGTAGTCACCTTAGCTGTTAGCGTCTCCATGAAAGAAAAGTCAAAATTAAAAAATAATAAAAGTAAATATCCACAACTGCTGGTGAAATAGCAACTTTTGGCACCAGCAAATTAAGGTTAGAACAGATTTCAACTCAAGGTTTTCCTGGAATTTTTATACATGCCTGACTCTGTCTGAATTACTTTTGGGAGTTTCAAAGAAAGTGCAGGACAATATTACTGTAAATGTTATAAGTTTGGTTCGGTTTAAGATATACTTTTCCCTGTTAACACCAATAATGCCAATTTCTTTTAATCAAACATGACTGTAATTAAAATAAACATGTAGAAAATAAAGCATTACCGAATTAAAAGAATTACATAGTTCAGTAGGAAATTCAACCATGTAAAGCTATTTTTAAAGCATCAACTTTTATTTAACTCTCAAAGTGGAAAATTATCAATTCTTGCCATGCAACAACTCAATAAAAAGAAAATGTGCTAACTATGATCTTTTGCTGAGTGCCAGGTGCTGGCACTTAAAACTTCTTGCTATAAGAAAGTGAGATGGAAATTTTTAGCGTGTGAACCTTGTACTGTGTAATTTAAAATGGTCTATTAGTAGCCTCCCAAAAAGCATCTTTGGGTAAAATGAAAAGAGATACTTTAGCAAAAATGACCTGCTGAAAAGAACAAACTGATGGACTACAAAAATTTCAATAGTTAATATAAACTCTGGATTTTCTCTTTCTGTACATACTTCTATTTATTACCCATGTCAAAAATCTCAAAAAGCAGTCACCGCTACTTTAATAGGCTTTTCTACTGCACTGCCACCTGCTCTCACCTTTACAACATGGCCCACTCGCTCAGGCAGTTCTTCCCCTAACGCAGCCTGCAGTGACCTTTTCATGCCTTAGTCATAAATCCCTAAACATAGGGGATGAAATCACTGACATGCTGCCTTACATATGCTGGTGTGAATGCACTACAATAACTGCTCTGTAATTACATGGTAATTATTGGCCATTTAAGTACATTTAAGAACAGGTTGAGTACTATGTAATCAAAGACTAATTATCTGATTATTTCTGTCTTTTAAACTGTAGGCTTACAAGATACAAAAATTGCAAGTAACATGATGATTAGTCATTGAGCTACATGCTAACTGGAAGTATAATTATGAAGTAATCTGTAGAAATTGTATTTGTATTGTGGTTCTCAACAGTAATTGCAGAATACCTATATTGTAATATACATTCTATAAGGTCATGACAGAAAAAATCAATACTTTATACTAACAGAGCATAAATATGGGTAACCAAAAATATTACACAACTCATTAGAAAAACATGTGAATGGGGATATATATTTTACAAGACAGGTAATCAGTCTCTGAAATAGGAATTGTTATGGTTTACCTATAAAATACAGAATACTATTGTATCTTTTTTTTTTTTTTTTTTTTTTTTGTGGTACGCGGGCCTCCCTCTGTTGCGGCCTCTCCCGTTGCAG
>NC_041218.1:69450525-69486431 GCF_002837175.3 Physeter macrocephalus
CGCCGCCCCGCGGCATGTGGGATCCTCCCAGACCGGGGCGCGAACCCGGTTCCCCTGCATCGGCAGGCGGACGCGCAACCACTGCGCCACCAGGGAAGCCCACTATTGTATCTTTTAATACTCATTTTTTTAACATCTTTATTGGAGTATAATTGCTTTACATTGTTGTGTTAATTGTGTTAGTTTCTGTTGTATAACAAAGTGAATCAGCTATACGTATACTTATATTCCCATATCTCCTCCCTCTTGGGTCTCCCTCCCACCTCCCCTATCCCACCCCTCTAGGTGGTCACAAAGCACCGAGCTGATTCCCTGTGCTATGCGACTGCTTCTTCGCACACTACTTCAAAAAACGTGATAGGGCAAATAACTGAGACAGAGATAGAGAAGGGGAATGAATACTATAAGGTCAAAGGAGACAAAGTTAAGAAATTGATCATTTGCACTGGGGTTTAGTGGCTTAATCCAAATGAAGAGTGTAGCTTAAATTCATTACTAACTGGTAGGACCCAAGTTGGAATCATTTATACACCCTCACTGTCTTCTCTTCCTGAAATTACTAAGTGACATGAGAACTGTCTGGATAACTATTTAAAATGGTATTGAAACACACTAAAGATATTTACTTAAAATTATTTTCAAAGCTTCAACTTTAAGTTTGGAAAGGGAATAATAAAGGATCCTCTCCCGAAAATTTGTCTGATATAGGCTGAATTCAGAAACCTAAACAAATACAAAAACTGTGGAGTGGCAAGGATATATACCAGAAGGATTTCATGGAATATGGTTTACATATGTGTTTGCTGAGGGTGAAGATCAACTATTTCGCTGAGGAATGGTGCTAAAACTTAATAATCTGTAAAACCTTTTAAGTAACTATTTCTTCTTTAGTAATATGATTAAAAACCCAATAATATGAGCCCTGAAATAAAGATCATGTTGATTCCATTACAAAGTAATTATGATGATATTTTGTAAGTAATGTTGGCATGGAGCTCTGGAATGTGTTAATACCATCATTTGCCATGAAAAAATGTCTTTCAGCAATAGATAAAAATTCCTTCTCTAAAGGGTAAGGGTGAGTTGACAGCATCCAAAGAAATGAGAATGCTATCAAAATGGAGCTTGGTTACTTTCAAATTCTTTGCTAAATTTTTCAACATAGTCTTAATGTTACTATTTTTTAGTATTTTTCTATTTTCTGCCACAGCCCCATGAAATACAACATATACCTTCACGTATTTTTGCATGGTTTATTTTAGATTAAGCCTTGATTTATATTGTTTTGCCTCTACGTTCCTACTCCAAGGAATTCTACACCACAATGAACTGCAATCTGAAGTACTTTCAAATACTGTCTTGTATAGTTAGCCAGATACAAATGCATAGTCAAGTGAAATGCTATTAGTAGTCACTTATGAACTTGTTAATCTTTTGACCTGAGCAGCTACTCATAAAGTGAAATCCAAAATGGACTGGGGTAGATTTATTTGATCAGCATCGATTAATTCTCATATCATTAATGAAGTATTTTCTTTGATTGAGATCTCATTAAAGGTTTCTGTCTTATATAAAAACGTCAAAAATCCTTCAAAGACAGGAATGCCATTTTACTGAGGCTATATTTTCTCCTGTTGTAGCCAAAACTTATTTATAATTGCTTTTCCAAAGTGAATCGTTCCACTGTTAATTTTTAAAATAAATTACTATACACTGTTTCATGAAGCATAAAAAATTGGGAGGTAATAAATAAAGATCATGCATTGGGTAATGCCTTTGGTCAGGCTGAGGAAGGGAGTTAGTAAGCAATTAACATGGCTAGCCATTCTGTGTACACAATAACTCATCTCAAGTCGCGTTCTTCCTTGATCACTTGTCAACTGATACAGCCTACAATTTAAAATTCCTGTCTCCTTTATGAAAAAGGAAAGTTGAAAAGTGAATGGCATATATAAAATATGAAAAGATGCTTTAAGTGAGTTTACCATACAATACTGGGCATCTCATGAACACATCCATGAGATCAAGCTACCCACTACATTAAGTTCCTGAGAAGAAATGTGCCATCATACAAAAGACAGCAAAGGTGGCTCAAACTGACTTCTTAACAATAGCACCATAAATCATTTATGTAATTTACCGTTAGATTAAACCTCTTCTTTGTTTTCATTTTCCCCTACTAATTCATTGCTCTAGTACAGGATGGCGTTTCCCAGAAAACAAAGAAGCTAGCAGAAAATGTCATAAATGGATACAAAGTTTTCCAGCTCATTTTATCTAGGCTGTTTCCCCTATAAAGTATCTTAAGAAAATATATAGTAGAGCTAAAGAATCTAAATCTAAAGCAAACCATATAAAAACTGCTATATAATATGGAATAAAAAGAAAGTAATTTTAGTCTGTTTAATAATATTATCAAATATTGTCAAAAAATTCTGCAATTATTTCTACATTTTTATATTGGCAAACGCATATAAAGGAAAGTTTATGTCCTCAAATACACTTGAATCTATCCCTTGAAAAACCTGCTACACTAAATGGAGTATCCACTTTCACCACTTATATTCAAACATTCCACTGGAGTTTATAGCTAGAGCAATAAAGAAAAGAAAGGAATTACAAACATCCAAATTGGAAAGAAGAAAGGAAAACTATATTTTATTTGCAGATAACGTAATCCTGTATATAGAAAATCCCAATCTAACAAGCCCAACAAACAATTACTAAAACAAGATACCAAAATAATCTAGAAAAATCAACTATTTCTATATACTAGTAATGAACAATCTTAAAGTAAAATCAAGAAAATAATTTTATTTATAATAGTTCCTAAGAGTAAATTCTCAAAGATACATTTAATAAAAAGGGGAAAACCTGTACAAAATATCGCTAAGAGAATTGAGAGATAGTTTACGTTCATGGATTGGAAAACAGTATTGTCAAGGTAGCAATTTTACAGAAATGTCCTATAAATTTAATGAAATCCTTATCAAAATGCCAGTAGGTTATTTTGGAGAAATTGACAAGATGATCCTATAACCTATGTGGAAATAAAAAGAACCCAGGATAGTCAAAACAATTTTTAAAAGGAAGAAAATTGAAAGACTTAACACTATCTGATTTCAGAGCTTACTAAAAAGCTATAGCAATGCGGAGTATGGTATTGGTATAAGGATAGGCATACAGACCAATAGAACACATTTAAGAGTCCCAAAATAAACCCTTACATTTATAGTCAATAGAATTTTGACAAAGACATCAAATTAGTTCAAATGGGGTAGAGGACAGAATTTTTAGCAAATGGCAGTGGAATAACTGGATAACAATATGCAAAAAAAAAAGAAAAAAAGAAGAACTTAGGCTTTTCATTCAAAGCATATACAAAAATTAACTGAAAATGTATCCCACATCTGAATAGATGAGTTAAAACTACGGAACGTCTGGAAGAAAATATAGGAGAAATCTTCGTGGCCTTTTGGCTGGACAAAGAGTTCTTAGACATGACACCAAAAAAACAATGATCCACCAAAAAATATTTAAATTGGACTTCATTAAAATTAAAACTGTTGTACATCAAAAGATACCATTCAGAAATGGAAGACAAGTCACAGAATGGAAGAAAATATTCAAACATATATCTGATAATGGGATTATATCCAGAATACATAAAGATCTCTTATAATCAACACTAAAGACCTAAGTTTTTAAAATGGAACAAAGATTTGAGTAGATATTTAATCAAAAAAGATATATCAATGGCTAACATGCATGTGAATAAATGACCATCATCATTCGTCATTAGGAAAATACAAATTAAAATCATAATGAGATACCACTACACACCTACCACAATGGCTCAAAAAACGACTATATCAAGAGTTAGTGATGATACGGAGAAACTGAATTGTTCATGTAATGCAGGTGGGAATGTAAAATGGCACACAGAGCCCCTTTGAAAAACAGTTTCACATTTTCTTAAACTGCTCAACAGGTACTTGCCAAACAACTAAGCAATTCTACTCTTAGGAATCTATCCAATAGCAATGAAGATATACGTCCACACAAAGGAATGCATGTGAATGCAGCATTATTTATGATACTAACAGCCCAAACTGGGAATAATCCAAATACACATTAATTAATGAAAGGATGTACACTAGTTGATATAACTATATAGCAGAACACCATTCAATATTTTAAAAAAATAAACTACTGATGTATGCTATAATATTAATGAACTTAAAACATTATGCTAAATGAAAGAAACCAGATGCAAAAGACTACATATTTATGACTCTAATTTTCTAAATGTTTATAGACATTTTTCCAAAGTAGACATATAGGTGGCCAACAAGCACATGAAAAGATGTTCAACTTCACTGATCAGCAAGGAAATGCCAATCAAAACCACAATGAGATATCACCTCACACCTGTCAGAATGGCTATTATCAAAAAGACAACAAATAACAAGTGTTGGCAAGGATGTGGAGAAAAGGGAAACTTCTTGCTCTATTGGTGGAATGTAAATTGGTACAGTCACTATGGAAAATAGTATGGAGATTCCTCAAAAAATTAAATATAGAACCACCATAAAATCCAGCACTTCCACTCCTGAGTATTTATCCAAAGAAAACAAAAACACCAATTAGAAAAGATGTGCACCCTTATGTTCCCTGCATTATTTACAACAGCCAAAATACACAATCAAGCTAAGTGTTCATTCATAGACAAATGGATAAAGATGTGGTGTGGGTATATAATTTATATACATATAAGACACATAAAAATATACGCATATATATAATAGAATATTACTCAGCCATACAAAAGACGAAATCTTGCCCTGTGCAACAACATGAATGTACCTAGAGGGTATTATGCTAAGTAAAATAAGTCAGAGAAAGACAAATACTGTAGGATTTCACTTATATATGGAATCTAAACAACACAAAAAATGAACAAATACAACAAAATAGAAACACAGTCAGATACAGAGAATAAGCAGGTGGTTGCCTGAGGGGAGGGGTGGAGAGAGGAGAGAAATGGGTGAGGGAGATTAAGAGGTACAAACTTCCAGTTGACAAAATAAATGAGTCATGCTATAAAATGTACAGTGTGGGGAAAATAGTCAATAATTATGTAATATCTTTGCATGGTGACAGATGGTAACTAGACTTATTGTGGTGATAATTTTGAAATGTATAGAAATATCAAATCACTATGTTGTTTACCAGGAACTACCATATTGTTGTAGATCAATTATACTTCAAAAACAAACAAACCAACAAAGTCATAGAAAAAGAGATCAGGCTTGTGGTTACCAGAGGTGGGTGTGGGGAGAGTGGGAATTAGATGAAGGCAGTCAAAAGGTACAAACTTCCAGTTAAAAGATAAATAAGTACTAGGAATGTACAACATGATAATTAACACCGCTGCATGTTATATATGAAAGTTGTTGAGAGTAAATCTGAAGAGCTCAGCACAGGGAAAAATTTTTTTTCTCCTTCTTTAACTTTATATCTATGAGATGATGGATGTTCACTAAACTTATTGTGGTAACCATTTCATGATGTATATTATTCAAATCATTATGCTGTATGCCTTAAACTTACACAGTGCTGGATGTCAGTTATATCTCAATAAAATGTCTAGAAAAGACAAATTTATAGAGACAGAAAGTATATAAGTGATAGTCTGTGACTGAAGATGGGAGTTGGTAGTAACTTCAAATGAACACTAAGAAACCACTGAACTGTGAATTTAAAATAACTGAATCTTAGACCATGTAAATTATACGTCAATTGCTATTAAAAAAACATTAGAGGAATAAAAATGATACAGAACAGAAATTTGTTAAAATCCAAAAAAAAAAAAGCAGTAAACGAGGAACAAAGGAACAAAATTTCATGAGACCGACAGAAAATAAAGACAAAATGGCAGATGTGAAAACGACCATATCAGTAATTATAGAAATACGAAAGGACTATCACTTGCATCAAAAAGTAGAGATGGTCAGTCTGGATACAAAACAAGATCCAACTATATTCTGTCTACAAGAAACAGGCTTTAGATTCGAAGACACAAATAGATTGGAAGCAAAGGGGTGACAAGCAGTTATACCATGTAAATAATAACCACAAGAGAGCTGGAGTCAACATAGTAATATGTAAGAAAATAAACTTTAAAACATGAAATATTGTTAGAGGCCAAGAAAATGAGGTGTCACATTGATAAACTGTCAAACATAAGGAAGATACAATAATCATAAAGTATGCACACATAACAATAGATCCCAAGATACATAAAATAAAAAGCGACAAAACTGAAAGAAAAACAGACAATTTAACAATTACATTTGGAGAGTCAAATACCCCACTCTTAATATTAGGTAAAACAATTAAAAAAATAGATGGCTAAAACAACACTACCAACCATATCGACTAAGCTGACATTTCTTGAACACTATACCCAACAGAAGCTACAGATTCTTTTCAAGTGCACAAGGAGTATTATCCAAGATAAACTATACATTAAACCAGTAAAAAGTATCAACAATTTTAAATTTACTGTAATGGACCAAAGGATGCACTTCCACTACAACGACGTGAAACTGGAAATCAACCACATGAAAAACAAAAAAAAGAGAAATCCCCAAACATTTGTTAAACACCACACTTCTAAATACCCATTGATCTAAAAGGAAATCATGAAGGAAACTAGAAAATGTCTGAACTGAACACATATCAAAACATAAAAAAAAAAGTATGGTTTGCAGGTAAAGCAGTGCACAGAGGGAAACTGGTATCTAAAACTATCATTTCTAAAAAAAAATAAAAAAAATAAAAAAATAAAAAAATAAATAAAACTATCATTTCTACAGATACAGAAAAATCATTTGATAAAATGCAATAAAACTCATCAGGATAAAAAAATCTATCAACAATCTAGCATTAACAAGGAACTTCCTCAGCTTTGCAAAAGACACTGGAATTTAATTGCTAAACTCGAATTTAATTGCCAAAGACTGGTGTCTCTTCCTTAATAGTGTAATCAAGGAAAGTACACCTAGTCAATGGATTCTAGCCAGTGCAATAAAGTAAGAAACCAAAGAGAGAGAAAGGAGACTTATGGCTGCCTAAGGTTGGAGGTGGGAACAGAGACTGACTGCAAGAACATGAGGAACTTTTGGGGATGACAGAAATGTTTTAAAACTGTTTTATGCACATGGGTGCACAATTATATAAATTTAATAAAAATCACTGAACTTCACCCTTAAATGGGTTAATTCTATGGTGTGTAAATTATATATCCTAAATGTTTTTCAAATACTGCTAAGATATGAAACTTGAGTAAATTACTTACAACTATTATCCACAAGAATTTTTGCATTTTTCATTTTTAATTTCAAAAAGACTCATGTAATGCTCATTCTTCTTCACAGCCATAGTAATTCAGTAATAAAAAGCTCAATCCTGGAGTTGCTATCCAATTCCTCAAACAGCACACTAAAATGGTTTATATTTAGGACATGTCTTTTGGTCATCTTCAAATTACTGATTTGCTTCTACACTTAAGCAAGATCCAGAGGTGTATATTTGACCATTAAATAGTCACATTATGTGGATTGATTGTCTTTTAGGGTTAACCCCTTCAGGGTGTAATACTTAGACTTTTAAATTATTGATCACAATATACTTTTAATTCTATGTAATAATTTGTAAAATAATTTTGAATAATCTCCTATAGCATGAATTTTCATGTGATAAGCAGAAAAAAACATCGAGCCCGATTCCCTTATCACATCATTGGTATCACTTAAGTGAAATATATGATAGTATGCAAGAACCCTGGGTTTGCTCTTGCAAGGTGTAGGCCAATGACATTATGCCACAGTCAACAGTATCATTTGATAAAGGAATTTTCCCATACATCATTTTTGGGGTATAAAATTTACTAACCTTGCAGATGTTGTTATAATACTCTCAGCAACCATGTGACATATTTACTATGAAAATGTGACTTTAATGATGCCTTTGAAATGTTGGTGTTTTCCTTGCCTTTGGCAAAAGTAATAGGAATCAATTTTGTAAACATTGTATTATGATTGTTCTGAAATAACTCAATTGGTTTACCAGAGAGGTTATTGTGTTTTGTTTGAAAATTAAGCAGAAGTTCATACCCCCAATTGTCAGAGACATCTGACCTCAAAAGATCTAGGGTGAGCTAAAAAAAATCATTGAGACAATAAGATCTAATTTTAAAAGATTTTTATCTTCATAATTCCTATCATATCATTTTCTGTTTTGGCTACTTGTGCAAAGTCATCACACTTGTTAATTTGCTTCCCTGAGAATATTCAGTTTTACCTTCTACACCTGTAAGAGTCTGGTTCACAGTCTGAGTTACAACTTCATGACTGATTTCATCGTATTTATATTCGAATGGTTTATTTTGAAGCTTTGATTAATTTCCAATGAATTGTGGATAAAACTCAATGTAACTGTAAAAATGACAAATGCATATTTAAAACACACAAGCAATAAATGCAAATAATATGAAAATATTAGGTGAAAGGAAATTTACCCTGTTATCTGAACACGTTCTAGGGTAAACTGATCAACACTGTCCTTTTAGCATGCATATACCCTTCAAATGCAACTATTTTTAGTAGTATAATAGGGTATCTATGAAAATAGTAATTAATATTATTTTCAAATTTGTGCAATACATGTGAAAAAAATTTCACTGTGGTTTCATCGAAGCCACCAGACACCTGGTTGACATTTGATAGGTTATAAAGATCCACTAGTGGTCCATAGATTACACTTTGAAAAATACTACATTAAAAATGTTGTGTCTCTTTTCTTCCAGATAGACTCATATTACAAGCGATAACCTGCCCAAAGATTTGTGATATTCCTTCATTCATGGGAACAGACAATAACTTAAGTAAAGAGCAATTTACTTGAGAATTATGAAAACGATGAGTCTATGTTAATGAACATTGAAATAAAAATGATTCACAAACACAGGTCAGTTACAGTACCATTTCACTTGTGAGGCACAGTGAAGTGCTCCCAAACTGGATTAGAAGATTTGGCAGTGCCTTGGAGCCCAAATGGAAACGTGGAACTGTAGGAAATATACCTTGCTACTTGTTAAACATAACAAATGAAGCAAGAATGAACTAAGCCCACTGAGGGTAAACAAGTAATAAAAGATAAAATATCACTGATATTTCCCCATGAATACATGTATGGAATAACACTTTAATTATTTGTGTTTTATAGTTCTTATATTAAGAAACAATAGACTGATATTTAAAGAGAGCTATAAAGAAGCAACCTAAAGATTTAAAAATTTCCCAACGTACGTAAATGACTTATTCTCTCAGTCGTAGGCCACTTTGTTTCACATTCTATAGGATTTTCCCAATCACATCCACATTAATCTACTCTCAAATTTTTACCACCACATCCTCTTTTGTGTTACAGACCTGAACTTCCACCTCAATCAGTATCAGAGTGTTTCTGAAGTCAAAACATTTTTAATAGCCATGTCAACCTCAATTCAGATCCATCACCAAAACTTCTCAATTGTTCCTGTGGTCCTTAGCACACTCTGATTTCTAATATTCCCATTCTAAAAATCCTGTTCCGTTTCATCACATCATCATTGCATACCATGGAAACTGCTAGCCTCTGAGCTCATTATTGGCCTCCCTGCCGGCACTTTTAAATACATTTTATTGGCTGAAGTCAGATTATTCTTCCTAAAATACCATTCCTTTCAAATGTTTTTCCAAAATCTTTCAATGGTTCTTTATAGACTACATCTTAGCTTCCAAACTCCTTATCAATTTTTTCATGGTGAACCAGACTGCTGTTTTTGAACTCTCACATGATCTTCTACCTGCAAAAACCTGTCAAGTCACGGTGGTCACTCTCCCCTAAACATTGTTCATGCTACCTAAATTCCCCACTTCATAACTTTGCTCACATCATTCTTCTTGTCCAGGAAACTCTGGCATACTTTATTTTCCTATTTAATTCCTACATGCCCTTGAATAATCCAGGAGAAGATTTTCCATATAATTTTACCAGTTTTGCATTTCACTACGTTTATTGGTCACCTGAACCAAGCTGTAGCTGCCTCTCTCTTGCAGATGCAAAAGATTCAGATATTCAAATATGAATATAACACTTCTGCCTGCCAGTGGTCCAGGCACACAACTGGAGGATTTTCTGGTGGGGAAGATTCTGCTTGGGACTATCTTCCTGAGATGTCAATCACGCCTCCCCTCCCCACCCCTCCCCTCCCCTCCCCCAGCAGATTGCCAGCTAAGTTACCACTGTGGTCAAGGTACTTCAGGAGATTTTGGTGCGCAAATAAAATGCCCTGTCTCTACAGCTAAACTGCTCCCAAATCTGTGTTTATCTGACTTTGCTGTGATGGCTTTGAAAGAATAGTGGATAGGTCCACTGGAACTATTTAAGGAATCTGAGATAAAGATTTATTTGCACAGGTTCATGCTATGGGCCACAACACATTACAGGTCCATATCATGTTTTATTCTGTCTTAAAAAGGTAAGAAATTAAAATAATTTCTAAATACACAATGATGAACAGATTTCCATTTTATCAAGGCTACGGTACTTAAAAAGGGTTTGTTTACAAAGAAAGAACTAACTTTAGAGTTCATGGAGTCAGAAAACCTACCTGAAAGAATGGAAAAAAAGACTGAATTTTGATACTGCCCTCCCCCTTACCAGCTGCATGAAGATGGGAAAATTGACCTCCCTGAACCTCAGTTTTCTCATCAGCAGGAATGAGACAGGAGTAGTAGTGACTAGCTCACAGTGATGTGGAGATAATTAAATGAAGTAAAATTTGTAAAGCATCTAGTACCAAGTACGCTCACGTATAGTAGCAGCTCAATAAACAACAGCTCATTATTATGGCAATAAATTTAAAACTCAAGATGTCGCTCAGAAGGTAATGACTGGTTGTACATGCTAGAGAGAAAGCTCCACAAATTCTTTCTGGACTCATCTGCATACACCTCAGGGATCTCAAAAGGACACAAAGAAGATTTTAAGTGTAGAACACCATAAGCATTTTTTTAAAATTTCATCTTGATAAAAAATAAAGATATTAACTAAAATTTCTTTTTAATATATTATTAAACACATTACATTGCTTTCAGGATAGAACTTTTACTTCTCTATAACCTAACCATTAATTCTGAAATTTCAAATGACCTTGAGATAAATAAAAAATATTCAAGTTACAGTTATAAGATAACCATCAGATATGTAATCACATATATTTAGGAAAATTCAGCAGAACATCAGAAGAAAGTCTTTGTGTTGGTACAGGTTATAACAATGAAAGAAAAAAACTCCTTCTATTTAGGTGCAGTCACTGAGAATATTAACTGACTAACCTCATCTAATAAAAATTACACAATATAAATTTTTATAATTTTGTATTTATAAATATTTAGCTGGTGGAAATGTAAATTGGTGCGGTCACTATGGAAAACAATATGGAGATTCCTTAAGAAATTAAAAGTAGAACTGCCATATGATCGAGCAAACCCATTTCTGGGGATATATGTCAGATAAATAAAAACAGGATCCTGAAGAGAGCTCTGCACTGCCATACTTACCACAGCATTATTCACAATAGTCAAGATACAGAAACAGTCTAAATGTCCATCTAAAGAAGATATGGTGTGTGTGTGTGTGTATATATATATATATATATATATATATACACAAATGGAATATAAAATGGAGTATTATTCAGCCATGAGAAAGGCCATTCTACTGTTTGTGACATGGTTGGACATGGAAGGCATTACACTAAGTGAAAAAAATCAGGGAAAGACAAATACTGTATGATATCACTTATACATAGAATCTGAAAAAGCCAAACTCATAGGAACAGAATCTAGAATGGTAGTTACCAGCGGCTGAAGGTTGGGGGAAATGGAGAGACATTTTTCAAATAACACAAATTTCCAGCTATAAGATGAATTAAGTCCTGGGGATCTAATGTAGAACATGGTGATTATAGTTAATAACCCTGTTTTATATACTGAAAGTTGCTAAGAGAGTAGATCTTAAATGTTCTCACCACAAAAAGAAATAGTAATTATGTGATGTGGTGCAGGTGTTAGTTAGCACTATGGTGGTAATCATTTTGTATTATATAAGTGTATCAAATAAACATGCTGTACATCTTTAACTCTGACAATGTGATATCATTTATATCTCAGTAAAGTTGGAATTTTGTATCCGTAAATGTTTAGTAGAACAGCAGTGGTTTTCATTAGCCTTGAAGATATTTATCAAGTGATATACGCTTATAAAACAAAGTGAATAAACCTAACATACAGAATCATTTAAACAATACAAAAATCTTCATGATAGGAATTTAAAATTCATTAACACGTTTGGGGTCACTCATTTTTGTGTATAAAAAATGTCAATAACATCTTTTATTCTCATGGATCCCTAACATAGCTGATACGCAAGCCAAATTTTTGTGTCTAATGGAAAACAATTCAGGTTAGTTTTCAAAGAATATCCAGATTATCTGGCACATTTATTATTTGGATTATATGGATAGTCAAAAATCCTGAGGCATGAAAATAGTAATGATAAAACTTCACACACTGTTTTGGATGGGAAAATTCTTCTAGGACAAGGGTGTTAATAAATTCCTCAGTAGTGGCGTTTTCCCTTTTATAGAACTCCATTTTTGCTTTTTAGGCCTATCACACTATTTTTCCCCCCTATAAGTCAGTTCTTTCTTTGCTTTCTAGGCTTGCTCCCAAATGTCAATTTTCCCTTTCATTCACTCCCACTTGTATTTCTACTGTCAGATGCTTCTTCATGTTCATGCCAAGATATGTATTTTTTTTCAATTCCGCTTTTGAACGTTTCCCATTTCCTTTATACCTGCTATTCCACCCTTCTAACTCCCTCTATTGCTAAATGTTTTATCTCTTTCACAGATTCTCCTTAAACTGCATTTACTTCTCCTCTTTATGCATTCATGCTAGGATAGCCATGAGGACTGTTTATCCATATTTCAGTCTCCTTTCTCTGGGCACTAGCAGAAATTAGGAGTGGACACGTGACTTGCTACAGGAAAAAAAATAGTAAGTGAACCAAAGTGATATCACTGTCAGTCAGATCCCTTGACGAGCCTGTGTGTAATTCACTCTATCTCATTTTTGCTGCCAAGGCAACCATCAACTTTCCAAGTTGTGGAGACAACATTCAATTATGGGTCCATGAATGAGGATGATATGGATCAGAGAATCCTGGCAACATATGCTGGACACACAGCTTGAATGAAAAATAAACTGTTTTTAATCCACTGAGACTTGGAGGGCTTTTTGTTACCACACTGTAACAGAAATTGTTATCTTATGGAGGATGTTATCATGATATTTTAAGTAAAGAAAAAAAAACCACATATGACATTGGCTTAGCCGTTAGGCGTAGGATGCTATGTAGTGAGGAAACTATTATCAGAGGTAGTAGGAAACAAGGTGATGATTCATATTATACTTTGGGGAAAGTGAAGTGGATCATGTACTAAATGTCTTGAGCTATAAGAGACAAAGTTTTTTTAAAAATGTAGGTACTATGTGTCGGTTGCCACTGCTGGTATTTGGCAAGGTATTTCAAGGAAGAAATGAGCACAAAAAAGAACTGGAGATTTTGCAATGAAGAATAAAAGAATATAAAGAGAGAATTCATTAGGGCAGGAAGAGGAAACTTCTCAAACAGTATAAGATAAAACTGAGACAGCTTTAGAGACACAAAAGCAGATGAAAACTCAGCTTTTGTAAAGAAAAAAAAATATGGATTTATAGCTATTATTAAAAACTTTCAATTTATTAAACTGGCTCAGGATAAAGGCTGTGATTCAAGTTATAGTCTTCATCCACATTTTTAGAACCTCTGAAAGATTAACATTCATTAGAGAAAAGTTAGGCTAATGTGTGTGGCACATAGTAAATTATTTTAATTGCAAAAGATGGCTCAAGGAAAAAAAGATTAAGGTTGAGTGCCTATAGCTGAAGTTTATATAAATAAAGTACCCTCAATTAAAAGGAACTGTGGGTGTAGGTAGTAGACCATGTTGCTGACTGGAATCGAACAGCTAGTCAACTAAGTAGTCAAAATATTTTAAAAAGCATGAACTAAAGGAGATAAGTGTAGAAGACTGAGATGACCGACGAGGCCCCAACAATCTACGAGTATAATCTGTGCTGAGAAAACATATAATCTCTCAAGAGAGACCCGTTTCCAAATGCCTATCCCAGATGCAGCCGAAGAGGACAATGAAAAAGACTAAAGCAAAGGGACTGTGAACAATGGACAACGGGGTCCCTGGAAAGCAGAAAAAAGGTTTAATTAGGTTCCATTTCACATTCCCAGTGTTGGAATCCTCACAGTTACATGCTCAGCAACCTTTAAGAAATGCTAAAAATCAGGCTCAGCTGGGTGACTTCCACACTTTCCCTTTCTGGGAGCATGTATTGTGGTTATCGTGCTCCAGATTCACCATATATCAGGTGAGAAAGAGGGCAGACAATTGTTATTTTTAATTGTACGTTTCTAACTCAAGAGAGGTCACCCAAAGAACTGAGGTAGACTACTTTCTCACCTCCTGAAGAAAAGTATGATTAGGCAGAGATCATGGACTCAAACCAGTTTGGACATGACTGACTAGGTGTATAGGGTTAGCATCCTTGATCAGGGCACGAGTGTACTGGGTGTGGGGCAGAGATTAAACTGAGTATTTTCTAAGCAAAAGACCTGATTCTGATAATCACTGGACATATCCCTCAATATTCTTGTTCTTCTAATGGGTTACGGTAAAAATAAACTCCCCTGCCTCCTTGTAGTTACCTGTGGCTGCGTACTTCCTTTAGTAATAAAATGTAAAACTCTTCCGTGCCAGCTTTGGGTAAAAGCCTTTAAGATCCAATACTGAATTTACCATTTCCCCCTGTCATAGTGAAAGGAGATGTTCCGGAAGGGGAAGACTCTATCAGCCTGAGTCCCCTGAATTAGCAGACACATAATACAGTGCCTTCTGGACCATGAGGGATATATAACCCACTAGCAAGAAACAAACCTTTGATTTTTTTTTTTAAGCTCCTAGATTTTGAGGGTTTGTTTGCTCAGCATAACCTAGTCTATCTTGGCAAATACACATATTACTTTTATTTAACTTGTTACTCTGCTTTTACCTAGTAACTGCATCTGTAAAAAATTAAAGTCAAAAATAACAACTCAATTTTCTCATAGTTTTTCAAATCTTCTCAGCTATATTGCAATGTTCTTTAGAGGAAATATCACTTATTATGGTACTTAAGTAATATTCTTAACAACTAGGACAATTACTTGCATGTATATAGAAACCAAGGATTTGAATTAATTTTTACTTGAATTAATCTTTCAGTTTCCTTAAGTGACTTCCCAAGTTCTTAATGACTTCTGGTGAGCATATATCTGGCTTTGCCTATCAAATATCCCTTCCCTCTTTTTCAGAATAAAATCTCTCTTTATAATGGACAACTTATTCCTTGTGACTCAAGTAGAAATAAACTCATCACCATCAGGACTACCCTTCTTTGATGCAATAGTACCTCAGGACACAGTGATCCCTTTAGGAATGAGTCTATGCAGGGCTGGGCTTCAGGGGCATAGGACTTGTGTAATCAAAAGGAGCCTCACCATCAGGATGGCCTTTCAATAGGTTCTACTGCTTCATTCTTGAACTCTTAACTTTTGAACAAGTTAAGCTCTTTCTTTTCATTTTACACTGGGCCTTAAAAATTATGTAGCCCATCTTCAGTGTATGTCCAAAACGTTTTCAATCAAATACTTCCCTAGGGTTTGCTGCTGGAACTATGAGGTAAGACCGCATCTTTCTACTATGGATGTAGAATTTCAGGAAGTGATTTCTTCCACTAGATGGGCCGAGTCTAAGTAAGCGGACCCGAAAACAGAGAAACTGAATCCAGGCAATACTGTTTGGACCCAAGCTAGAAAATAAATCAAAGATCAACTGAGCCAAGGGACAGAATAAGTAATACGGTATTGATGACTGTGTGGAGCCTCCAAACCCAGCCTGAAGCCTGAAACACTCCTGGATCAGTTATGTGAGTCAACATGTTCCCATTTTAGCTTAAACTAGCATGACTGGGGTTTTGGCCATGTGAATCCCAAGCAGTCCTTAGAAAACATGTTTTATTTCTGTGTTGAGTCTCATTTGTTTCCCTAATTTGCTAAAATGTTCTTGGAAAAGCACTATACTTTGCATAAAGTAAGCTCTTTCCTGGTTAACTGATATCCATAACAATCACTGAATGCCTGAACTTGTTATAGCTTCAGGGCTCAATATGGAATGATACGTATGGAATAAAAATCTGGTTATGGGTTTGAAAAGTCAGTAATTCCTTACTTTCTTTGAATTTTTCTTACACGTACTAAGTGCAGACTGAATGCCATACCTCTGCTTTAATGTTTATTGTATATATCTCCACCACACTCTCAAATAATCCAAAATAGACCAGATGCATGGAGTGCAAGGGAGAACTAACCTAATCACAAGAAATCAGGCTTTCTCTTCAATTTATTCATTTCTGTACATACAATATAAAGAATAGACATCTACTCCTGCCTTTCAAACAGAAAAGGTAAATGGAATAAAATGCAAATGTATGACAATTATATTATGATAACATGACTAAGTATTAAGATGGATTGTTAATCATTACTTAGCAAATTACCACTTTCGTATGGAGAAAATAATACCTTACATATATAATGAATAACATTACACTTGGACTAATATGGTTGTAAGTTAATTATAGACTACACAGCTGATTTAGTTTCATTTACCTAAGGAGCTGTTCTGACCCTGCTGCAGATTAATTACATCTTCAAGAATACACTCTCATTTATCATTGTCACTTGCAGCATTATAGCTCTTAGCAAGTGTGTAGGGCTTTTTTTTTTAATATTAAAAAAAATTCCTTAGCTATGATACATTTTGCAAGTTTAGTCATTAAAAGCACATGACAGCTAAAACCAGGTGAGATTAAATTAGTTATGGAACATTAGGAAAGTCCATGTCCCAGAAATTAAATGACTGTAAAAATAAAATAAAATAAAAATTCTGTTAAAAATCATTCAAGTCAGACAAAGGCCTCTCCTACATTTATAGCTTTTTGGAGAAGATCCCATGCTTTGAAGTATACGTACAGAAAATGTACAGCACGTTATGAATTTCTTTATGCACATTAAGCAGCTTTTCAATATTCCTATTTTCAAACATTGTTAGAAATAGTCAAAAGAATAACATTCTAACCTTTATACACATATAGAAAGTTTTGTTTAAATTATGATGGAAATTTTTATAATGCTTGCTTTTCTCTAACAATGAGAATGTTCTTAATTAAATACGAGCGAGAGGAGGAACCAAAGAGATCTGTCTGTAGCCTGGAAGAGAGTGGAACATTTATTCAATCACAGTAAATGAACATTTAATTATCTATTGGGAAATGCTGTATGCTAATGTATGTGCAAAGAGTAGGCACACTTGAATAACTTACATTCCTGATCTTAAGGTGCTCAGATTCTAGGGAAAGAAAGACAAACAGATGACTCTAAAAACATGAAAGTGTGATTAATGTTAAATAAAGATCTGTGAAGACTAACATGAGGTACCAAAAAAGAGTGGCAAAGCCACTTTGATAGCTCAGGAAATACTTTTTAAGGGAAAAATAGCCTGAGTTGATTATTCACAAATCGACAGCTGCTTACCTTATAATTTGCTAACTAGAAAAGGGTGGATATATTTGTGAGAAGTTAATGGTCGGGGCTGGGAGAGGGATGAAGGGGATCGGTTTCACCCAGACAGACTTGATGACATGAGTAAAACTACAGATCACGAAGAAGCATTTTAGAAACTACTGGCAGTTTCCAAAATGGAGATGAGGCTGAAGATGTGTCAGGGCCAGAACATGATAAGGAGCTCGGAATTCATCTGTAGGAAATAGTGGGACCCTAGAGGTATGGCTGTCTAAGCAGAGCATGGACCTGAAGAATTAGGACTGGAGGCACAGAAGAACCACAAGGAAGCACTGTAATAGTGAAAATTAGAGGTGATAAGGGTTTGAGCTCCTTTGGGGCTAAAAAAAAAAAAGAAAATACTTAGAGAATATTCAGATACAGAATCATCAGAAGTCCTCCATTAGGTTTGGAGATTTGTGAAACTCCAAGATGAGATCTAAGTGAGTGGTACAGAGAATGCTGGCGTATTTTCCGATGATGTTTGAAATCATGGGGAGGAATGAAATAACCCAGGCAGATATGGAGAGGAAAGAGCAGAACTGAAAAGCAGTCCTGGTAATCATTCACAATTAAAGGGCAGATGAAGTCAGAAAAGCACATGAACGTGACACATATTCAGCAAGGTGGTCAGAAAAGAATTATAAGTTCGAGAGGGTATGGGGTTGAGGAAGCCAAAGCAAGTGAGAAAAGAAATTCAAGAAACAGAAAGTGATTCAAGGTTAAATGAAGCAAAATATTGAGAAAGATAGTGTTACTGAACTGGTAAATTTGAAGGTCAAGGGTAACAACAAACGGAGAAGTTTCAGGAACATTAGTATGTGAGACACTAAGTAGCAAGATACAAAGCCAGCTTGCATTGGTTCAGCAAATGCGAGATGAAGTGGGGACAACTAAAATTAATTGTTTTGGACTCAGAAATTATCTAGGAATAAATATTTCCTTTTTTAAATGTAATGTGGGTTTTGCACTTTCTTCTTTCCCCAAATATTTTATATTTTAATTAAATATTTTAAATTAAACACTGCATTGTATCATCTTCAGAGATCAAAAATTTGTGTCAATAATCAAAACCCACTATAAACTTTCTTGAGTGATAAAGAAAGTACAGGAAAAGTTACTCAAAAGTATTTAAGTCTGCACATTAAAAAAAAAAAAAAAAGAAAAAAAAATACCCAGAATACCTGGTGGGGAAAAAAAAAGACAATTGGAAAATATAGCAATCAGTTGATTAATGAAAGAGCAATACTTGAAAATTTATTAATAAAACATGAACAATTTTGTTTCAGCTTCAGATTCAAATTTCTAGTTTGGGGTTTCTGGTTTTGGGGGTAAAATCAAATTATAGTATTCATTATCAGTTTTCATATGATGGATCTGTTTTGAAAAAATTCTCAATATTTTGCTTGATCCTTAATGAATAACTTATCATTCAGTAAAGAGTAAGTTAATTATTTTTTAAATAATTTACTGAAG
The DNA here is from genome assembly GCF_002837175.3 of Physeter macrocephalus. Taxonomy (NCBI): domain Eukaryota; kingdom Metazoa; phylum Chordata; class Mammalia; order Artiodactyla; family Physeteridae; genus Physeter; species Physeter macrocephalus. Next base: position 69,469,891 of record NC_041218.1, read on the forward strand.
AGTTTAATGTGGCCTAGCCAATAAAAGAGAAACACTATGTAACTGTATGAAAATGATTAGAACTGAATTTCCATTAAAATTTTGTAGCTAAAATAAACTGCTGTGAGGTAAAATTATCAAGTATTTGAGATTAGTAATCTTTTGGTGATTGACAATTTATTCAAATACCGTGAAGCTTTCTTAAGATAAATAACCTATTTCAGAAACAAATGTCCTATGAAACAGAATCTTCCAATAAAAGTGTGAAGTAGACTATCCAGGAAAAACATATTATCCAATACAGCATTAATGTCATTATAAATTTCTTCTTGTCATAAAATGGGAAAAATACATTTGAAAACAATGTCTTTCTATAATGAGAATTATAGGCTTTACTTGATTAATGTTTTCAATTTCTCAAATGTATAATCCAAGTTCCTCACTTAGGAAAACACATAAATTATTGTTGGCTTAATAACAGAATTATCTTTAGACCAACAGAATTTGGCCAAAACAAATTTAAAGTTAAGTAATAAAAGGGTGGTAGCTTAAAAATTATATGTCGGGCTTCCCTGGTGGCGCAGTGGTTGAGAGTCCGCCTGCCAATGCAGGGGACACGGGTTCGTGACCCGGTCCGGGAAGATCCCACAGGCCGTGGAGCGGCTGGGCCCGTGAGCCATGGCCGCTGAGCCTGCGCGTCCGGAGCCGGTGCTCTGCAAGGGGAGAGGCCACAACAGTGAGAGGCCCGCGTACCGCAAGAAAAAAAAAAAAATTATATATATATATGTTTATAATAAAAATGCAGATGAAGTGGATACAGAAAAGGAAATGAGATTTAAAAAAATAGATTTGATCATGTTCAGAGTCTAATTTTATTGATTTCAGGACCAGACCAAAAACTCTATGTTCTTAACCAGTCTGTGATCATAACTAAATTTATACGGTTAAGATACTTCCTTTGTATTTTCAGTAAAGGCACAGGGAAATAAGTAATGTAAGAAAGGGCTAATAGCTAAAGGAATTCTGATTGCTAACTATTCCACTAACTTGAAATTTATAGTTATGAGAATTCAGTAGTCACATTTTTCCTACACTGGAGGAGTAAGAGGCTTTTAGTGACTGACTAAGGCTGAAGGATATTAAATCATAACTATGCAAATATCTATTCGATAGGACATTTGGGTGGTAATATAAACGGTGCGCCAGAAGTCCACTAGTCTTTGTCAGATTTCTTCCAGACTCAGAGAGTAATTCCACAGAGAGCACAGACCCATTTCCAATTTCAGAAGTACTAATATGGAAAAGGTTTTAAATTTCATGTTGGCTTTCACTTTTTACACAGCGTGCGATACTAACTTGTTTCTGGATATGTTCTACAAAAAATGGAGGACCTTTCCAGAAGCCTTTGCAATTCTTATTGCCTTGTTTCTGCTCACAGTGCTGACGTCTGTGTTGAAGAGTATCCAAATTGGAACTTACTGGGATGATTAACAGCTGCTACAAAATCAATACTCTATGTAGGGAAAACAGAATTGGGCTAAGACAATCTTACATGAGCACTATTCTGTGGCTGAATATCTATCGATGTCAGCAAGCCAGATATAATTTATGTTAGTAGAAGCATTTCCATGGATATAATCCATGGGCTTTTCAGAGTCAGCCTCAGAGACCTAGGGGGTGGGGATTCATAGGTTTTAATTATGCATAATTATGCATATTCTCAGTTGCAAAGATGATCACTGATATACTTAGTGAGAAATAGGTTTACTTAAATCTTTTATTATTTTCACATTATGGTTGAAATACTATGTCACACTACTGCTACTGCAGTCTAACTCAAAATGAGTCTTAAAATTTTTTCTCCACAAATTAAACTGAAAGGTAATACAGATGTTTGTGTATTTGGTTTATTATACACTGATGCCCCAATTAACAGTAAGGTAATGGCTGACATACATCCTAAAAATCCTTTATATCTATTTTTCTAGGGCTAAATATTCTTTATAATAATTATGCTCCTTAAATAACTTAATATCATAAATTTAAAATAACAAGATAAATATGCTGCCAGTTTAAAGGGACAAAAATGAATTCCCTGAAACGTTACTTATTTGTATCTCTTCTAGCCACATTGAAGGGAAGATGCATGTGTGTAATGTTTTACGTCCAATATGCTGGAATTCACACTTCTTTCTGGCATGATGTTCATCTTTGTATCCACTGTAACGCTTATCCAAGAATTACAGCAGGCACTGAATAAGTATTTGTGGAATAATCTAATAAATGAACTCTTTTGTGACTAAAATACTAATCAGAACTAGAGTACTAAATGACCACGATGACTCAATATTTTAGAATTTTTTATACTAATGTAAGTACAGTATACATCATCAGAAGTTAAGAAATATTTATTCAACAACGCCATTTATAAATCCTGGTAAATGGCCCATAAGAGGAATATTTTGCTGTTCTGTTAAACTGGATCCTCCACTAGGAGTACCTTTGTGTACTAACACCCTTCCTTCCCTGACATTACACATTCATACTCTCCTTATTGCAATATGGCATGTGCTGCTTGGGTGGATGATTACTCACAGGACAGGAAAAAGTTAATGGTTAAAGGGACTTAAAATGATCCTTTGTGTATGTGAGGTAGCTATTATTAATTTGAACTATATCCTTTGCATTTTAAATATATAATCTCTCTTGCTTTCTGTACTGGTGAGAAAAGTGAACGTTTTTCAACAGGAAACTCCCATGGAGCCTGGGTTCTACAGTTCCCAGATGTTCAAGTTTCCCATCAGTATCTTTTCCAGAAATTGACTCTTCAGCTCAAAGCCACAAGGACAATAACATGAGACGTCAGGGTCAGTGTAGTTATGGACTGGGAAAGTCACAGTTATCAAAAAAACCAGAAAGGTGAAAAATAAAATTAATGAGCCAGCGGTCTTAAGGCTAACAATGAGGGCCTTGATACCTTTGGGATGCCTAAGGCCAAATTGGCAAAGGGGAGATGGCCAAAGAGAAAGTGGAGCTGTTGCAAATGGAGAAAACACTAATTTGAAAAGATACATGCACCTCCAGTTTCATTCGTGCATTGTTTACAATAACCAAGATATCGAAACAACCTAAGTTGAACTGATGGATGAATGGATAAAGGAGATGTGGTATACATGCACAATGGAATATTAGCCATAAAAAGAATGAAATCTTGTCATTTGCGACAACATGGATGGACCTTGAGAACACTATGCTAAGTGAGATTAAGTTAGACAGAGAAAGACAAATACTGTATGATCTCACTTGTATGTGGAATCTAAAAAAATAATACAAACAAAACCAAGCTCATAGATACAGAAAACAGATCGGTGGATGCCAGGAGAGGGGATGGAAAATGGGTGAAGGGGGTCAAAAGGTATAAACTGCCAGCTATAAAATAATTGTCATGCGAGTGTAATGTACAGCATGGTGGCTACAGTCAGTAACACCACACTGCATATTTCAAAGGTACTAAGTAAGAAAGTAGGTCTTAAAAGTTCTCATCACAAGAAAAAAAAAGAAAAAAGTTGTGTAATTGTGTATGGTAATGGATGTTAAGTAGACTTACTGTCATGTTCATTTTGCAGTGTATACAAATATTGAATCACGTTGTACACTTGAAACAAACATAAGGCTATATGTCAATTATACCTCAATAAAAAAAGAAAAAAAAAAGAAAGAAAAGAAGAGGAAGCAAATGCAACAACACTTGAAACAGAAGCATTTGTTCTGGTCTGGTACAGGCAGCCCAGTACAGGTGAATTCACTGTGCAAAGTGCACCAAATAATATCATACAATATTTTGTATGAAATAGAAAATATTTTCCATTCAGCAGTGAAATAAAGACCATGCACACTCTTAGTCACTTTCTATCACAGTACCTTGCATCTTTTCCTTCATAACACTTCCCACTACTTCAAATTCATGCTTGTCTCACCCCCCATGAAAATGCAGATTGAATAAGAACTGAAGTTATGTCTGCCCTATTCTCTAATACTGATTTTCACTATAGTACCCAATGTTTAAAGAATGTCCAGCACATAGTGAACATAAAGAAATTAAAGGAAAAGATGAGAATGTATGAAACAAGAACAGAATGGCAAGTATAATTTAGTAAAGTCTATCCACTTAAAATAAGCAAATAAGACCACATCAAATCTCAAATCATTATTAAAACAATTTTTATAAGAGGCAGGGATATAGAACAGGTCAGAGTGAATATTTGAAGGAGAATTTAAGCATCATGGTAGCAGGTTTAGAGACTTAGATACATTTGAATAATCCTGTGAAATTTTAAAGATTGCCCATGGTCTTACAATATTTTGAATCATATTAAGAGGAGAAAGTTTCATTTCCCTTTCCATATCCCTACATAAGAATGTTAATATTGTTAACATTTTGGCATGTATGTTTGCTGACTCTTTTATATGTTCTTAGAGACAAAGCTACATAAAAAACCATTCATATTTTATCACCATCATCATTTTTAACATTTATTAGGCATCAGCACTAGATACTGTTGTAAGAGTTTTAAGAGTCCCTAACTCAACCCCCAATACTTCCTTAAGATAGCCATTATCCTCATTCTCTAAAGAATAGGAGAAAGAGTGCTTAATTACAGACAATTTGCTTTTGTGATTTACCATTATAACTTTGAGACCTCTTTTCGTGTTCAAATTGATAAACTTTTAGGTTGTCCCCAATTGTATGTCACTAAATATAATTGGTACAGTTTAGGCTTTTGTATTATTTACTTCTGCAGAATGGATTCTTAGAAATGGGACTGATGACTCAAAGGGTATCCACATTTTAACAGACACGATCAAATTACTCTCCAAAAGATTAAATTTATAGACCCATCACACAATTATGAATGTGCCTATTTTTGTATACACTCATTGACATTAGACACTACCACTCTGTAATTTTCAATAATCTGAAACAAGATAACCCATTGTACAATTTTTCATTTCCTTATAAATTAATAACAGGAATCTTTTTATCTGGCTATTCATTGTAATATTCTTAGTCTTAGTCTACTTTTCTATTAGATGCTTTTTTATTAAGAATTCCATATTTTAGTTTATTAACACCATGTTTATTACTTGTGTTGGAAATATTTTCTTTGACTTTTGTTAATGAGTTTTAATATACTTTTTAAAATGAAAGTTTATGAAAAGTAATTTTAATTTCCTTTCCTTTTATGGGTTCTAAGTTTCTGGTTTGCCTCACACAGGTTTCTCCTACAAAGTAGATCAATATACTTTGATATTTTCTTCTAATACCTTATAAATGTATTACTTATAAGATATTATTATATTAAGATTATCTTATATTATATATTAATTTATAAGATATAATTTACATTTTTAATCTAGTGGATGTATATTTCACATGGATATGAATGCAAATATAAGTTTATTTTCATTCAAAAGAGTAACCAATTCTGTCACCTAATTTACTGTGCACTTCTATCCAATGATCTGAAATTTCAACATTTTACAAATACTAAATTCTCTGCATGTCTTTGTCATCTTTTTGGTCTAATTTTACATTCTTTTCTATTTATCTATTTTTGTACTATCATATTTTAGTTACATTAACTTGATAGTATTCTGCACATGGCAACGAAACTGACCATTAAAGGATATTAATTATCTCAAAAATATAAAGGCATTTTTGTACAATTGTAAATTATCATTTATCAAAACAACTACCAGTAATCCTACTAGAGTTCTCAGTAGCAATGGACTAAATTTATAAATAAATTCGAGGAGTCTTGATTTCTTCCCATATAGGAACATGAGATGACTTATTCAGTTTTTATTTTATAACTTTGTATTAAATTAGTTTTCTCCCTATAAGCTCGGTGTCTTTCTTACCAGATGTAAACCTTGACACTTCATAGTTTTCTGATATCATTAACTAAATTTATATTAACGGGTAATTTTATAAAGGAAGGCTTCAGGGTCATTTTTCTGTATATTTATCTAGTATTTGGCACCTTAAGTTGATTTACTAGTTTCATTTTTAGTTGATGCATATTTACTATATACGTCATCGTATCATCTTCAAATAACAATAAGCTTGTCTCTTGTCGATATTTATGACATTTAAATTTTTATTATTATTAGCTCACTTTTCTAAAAGTGATAACTAGAGTGGTGATAGAAAAATCCCTGTGTTCTTCCTGATTTTATTTGGGATGCCTCTAGTATGCCACTATTACTATAATATTAACTATTAATTTGCAGAAAATGTTTTACACATTTTCAGTAGCTTTTAATTATAAAAAATAGCAAACCTATTTTTTAAGTAAATAATTATATACTAACATTGACCTATTTTGACTCTGTTGAAATAAACCCTACACAGTCAATAGGTTTTAGTCCTTAAATAGAATACCTGAATTTATTTGCTAATTTTGATGTTTGCAACTGTTGTATTTATATACACATATGTATGCTCTTTTTTGGGGTTGTGTTTGAGGTATTGATACTGAGTTTGCCAGCTATGTAAAAAGAATGGGGAAACATTCCATCTTAATCTATATTCTGGAACAATTTTTAAAATATAAGAATTATTTGTTCTATGAAAGATCATTTGAAATGACAGCAGTTTTAATAGTTCTTTTATTACATTTTTACCTCTTCCTCTTTGGCTATGTGCTTAGAGAAATGGTTCTCAAGGTATTACCATGGATAGGAAATACTGGGATCACCTGGGAGCTTGTGAGAACTGCAAATTCTTGGACCCCAGTTCAGACCTACTGAAAGCCTGGGTTTGAGGATCATCAGTCTGCATTTTAACAAGCCCTGCAGGTGATTCTGATACATGCTTAAGTTTGAGAACTACTGCCTTAGATTTCCTACCCTTTCCTCTTCAGCATATTTCAGCTTTCTTCATTTGGACAGACAATACTCAAATTTCTTCCGCCTGATAAAGTTTACTAGCACAGATGCACAGGATATACTCATAATTATTTAAATATTTTCCATAGCTGTGGTTATATTTTCAAATTTATTATGCTCTGTGTTTCTTTCTGTTTTAAAAACAAAATTCTTGGAGAGCCAAGTCAGCAAGATGGGGGAAGAGGCGTTTTCAGCCATCACCCCACCCCACCCCACCCCCTCCTAAACGAACATAGATTTTGACAACCACTAAGGAATAGATAGTAATACCTTTGTTGGGAGTCAGGGAGTCCAGCGGAGAAATTCCGGCACACCACTTGAGCAAAAAAATCCGAGATCAGACCCATTGAAGGCGGTAAGAACACTTTTCCTTTTACCTGCATGGCCTCTCCCCCAGAGTGGCACAGCTCAGCGCCAAGAGAGGCTCCACTAAGCCCGAAATTACCCCCGGGGGTGGGGAAAGTGGGAGCGTTGGGAGTGAGTGTTCAGCTTCCCACGCCTCCAGGACGCTGCCCCAAAGGCCACTTCTTTCTTGCCTCACCAGGAATAGCGAGGGTCTCAGCACAGCTGGGGTGTTGGGAGAGGCTGGGAGCAGGTAGGCGAGAGGAAGACTCAGAGCCACAAGGGCTTGGACCTCAACAAGGGGCGCTGGAGCCTACAGACCAATGCACGGACTCCTTCAGGAGGCTGGCCCACAAGCTGTTCTGGAAGCCTCAACTGATGACTTCAGCCTCTAGCCCACCTGGCGCCTCCCACGCTTTGCGTGCCTCAGCCCTCCACGCCTCCTGGCTGACGCGCCATGCGTGCCCTATGCGTGTGTGCCGCGTGGGAGGCCAAGCCCCTGCGGACTGCTGGCTCAGCTCGGCGGGATTGTCCGAAGTTCCCCAGATTTGCGCATTTCAGGGCTCTGCCCTAAGGAAAGTCCACAGAAGACTCTTAGCACCCACCCTGGCTTTGGGGGATGGAGAGAAAGCAAACAATGTTAAGAATGCCTCCCCACACCTTCCCAAAGAGGGAATAAGAGGTGCGGAGTGGGTGCATCTATAGAAAAAGTCTGGCAGAGCCTCAGAATCCTTAGCTGCGCTGACAAGGTGTTTCTATGCCCAGGCCGGTCAGTAAAGACTGGAAAAGGTGACTGCTTTGTAAAATGCATACTATGGATCTTGAAGCAGCCCTGTAACCCGGCCTCAGTCCTTGTTAGCAGTGGTCCCAGTGGTCCTGTCTCCTCAGGGACCCAGAGGGAGACATGCCCATCTGCGTCCTTCCTATTGTCCACTGTGGATACTGAAGCAGTTCCAGCCCCTCTCAGCTACTACATCGGCAGCGTTTCCACATTTTGAGGTTTACACTTACCAACAGTCATTTGTGTTGTTCCCAACACTGTTTAGGCCTGTTTTAGTCTTTATTATATCATTTAATTACCTATTATATAAATGGAAAATATGATTACAAAAATAAAGTATTTTATATGAAAACAAAGATGTTTTGGGAAGATCTGATATAAATGCAATTCTAAAACTGCTATCGAATTATGTATTCTTTGTTATAAAATCATATGTAAGAAAAATCATTATAAAAGATTTTTTAAACTATTGTAAAAATCTAGAAGGATTTTATACTGATTGCTTCACAAGTATCTTTTGAATTTTTGTTCCACTTAAAAGAAACTAAAAATGGAAATCACAGATGGTTTATTATGGAATGTGATTTATACAAGCAAACTTTGTAGAACCCCAGTCGATGATGCACATTCAAAGAAAGGACATGAGCTGGACCTATAAGAAAAAATGCGTCAATTCAATTATATTTATAGGTTTTAGGTTAAATGAAATATCCAAAGCTATATGTATCTTTTTTATGACACTTGTCTTACCTTTTAATTAATGTCTAACTATTACCTCTGGTAGACGAACTCCTGCTGTACATAAATTGGACTTCATTTCCTGATTATATTAATTGAATCATTCAGTGGCCTCTCTTAAAAGACAGACACCACACCTTGGCTTCTAAGTCTTCAAGACATGGCAGCAGCCACTTCTGCTACTGCCTTTTTTGTCATTCATTCCCACCTTCTATCTTTATGTTCCAGGCACACTGACCTTATAGGTCTTTGAACACAACGGGCCTTTTCTCTCCTCGAGCCTTTCACTTACAGTTATACCTGCTTGGTATGCCCTTTCCATCTCTTTGGTGTCCACCTGACTTATGTGTATTCCATAGATCCTCTCTTAAATGTATCTTCTTCATATAGGCCTTCCTTGACCATGAGACCTAAAGTTGTTGTTCCTTATTCTAGCTCATGGCAACTTTTGTTTTCTTTCACAGTATACATCATAAATTTCGAAAAAACTTGTATTTGTGCATTTGTTTTTCAATTCTTTTTCTACTATTAAACTCCAAGTTCTAATAATGAGGTGATCTCTTTTATTCACTTCTATAACTCCAGGGCCTGACCAAAAAGAAAGGTACTTAGTTTTTTGGTTTATTAAGCAAATGAATGAAGAATCAACAGTGAGGATAAAACTAATGGCATGTATGAATTTGATGGTGATGCAATGGGTGAACAATTTTCTAACTGTGATTTTTGAGATTATCTATAGTTATTAAAGTGCAAAATCAGAAGGAAAGGTAGAACATAGCAGTTTTTCTTATTAATTTCTATAATCTATATTTCTAACATCCAGCTGTTAAGTCTCTCATGAGAATTCTCTCTCACCTCACAATAATATGTTTAGTGATTATATAGACTTTTTCTCTCTTGTTCACTACCAACCCTCAAACGGTATCTGGCACATAGAAGGTAATAAATAAATGTGCTTTTATTTAAGGATCACCACTGTAGATGAATACCTATTCTCAGATTTAATTCTGATTTCAGAATTATTTCCAACTGTTCTGGCTAAAAGTGAAAGGCATTACAAAAAGAAATTAGCAGAAACTGGCTAGTTATTCACCAATTTCCCTTCTCTTCTTGGGCAGACAGAATTCCTTTCCCAGCTTCCTTACAATTAGGTGCAGCTAATTGATTCAGATATGGCCAATGGGTTACAAGCTGAACATCTTACATGCCTGGTCTATTAAAAACAAACAAACAAACAAACAAACAAACAAGAAAACACAAATGCCAATACTTCAGCCTCTTTTGTTGCCCAACTGTTGAAAAGAGAGGGCTCTGTGTATCAAGAAGAGGGTGGAGCCACAAGATGGAAGGACCCTGGATCAATGACTGACCAAGTGGAGCAGAGCCTCTCCTCAAAAGCAACCCCTGCTGTCCTAACATGTGAGGGAAGAACTAATTTTTAGTTGTTGTCACACCACTAATATTTTGAGGTTTGCCTCACAGGTTCTCTAAAAATTTGAAGTAAGGTTTTATGCACACTGTAAATCACTTACAGTCAGTATATAAAAGGCAATCATTGAAATAATGAAAACAACACTGACAGTAGAGTCAAGTTTTGAGACCACCTTGTAACTAGGAGGTAGGAGGGCTCCTAGAGATAATTTCAAGTACAAATTATGTGCCATCTTAAGCGTTCTCATGCTGGTGATAGCAAAAAGTTGAAATGTCCCCCTTATTCTTTCAATGCTCCAGTTCCACTGTTTCTTATATATTCAGGACTATATAAGCTTGAGGTACACAATTCATTTCTTTTTGTTGTTTGCTGGATTCACTCACTGGGGCAGAGGAATATAAGTTGCTAAATAGAAGGTGGCCTGGCTGAGTGACAGCCAAAGCTTGAACTCTCTATAAGGTCTACTGGTCTGATTGTGACCCTGAGTGTTGATCCTCCGTCTTGCTGGGACAGAAGCAAATATTTCAGGGAAGGATGCTCTCTCTCTCTTCACACCTCTCCTTCCCATGTCAAACTCAGCGAAAGAGGCTCCAAGTCAAATGGAACAGGACCCTTCTAAAGAAACGCAATCAAAATCTACCTTGTTTAGTTCTGTTCTAGCTTAAAATCATAAATGAATGCTATTACATATTCTTGAATTAGGTCCTAAACCTTGCATTTCAAATTTAGTACTTCACTATATCTAGCAATTGCCTATCTAATATAGAGTTCTAACAAAATTTTCTCCCCCTAGGAAGGTAGTATTTGAACACTTATCAACTAAGCACCATTATTTCTCCAATGAGATTTGGGGCCACATCTATACTGAGTTTCAATATGTGTCTCTCTGCTTCTCCACGAATTCTTCCTCTATTCATTCATTGCACTATTTTATTATAATTATCCAACTCATTTGTAACATGTCTTATTTGGTAAAACAGTTCTCTGTTTCTTTTTATTAAAATTGACTGAGCTACTTTGTTATATATATATTTTGGAAGAAGTTTTTCAAATTTGTCATAAAATCCAGCTCTAATTTTGATTACTTACAGGTTAAAGGTATACATTAATTTGCATATTACAAATTATTAAGCTATCCCATCTAAGAATAGAAAATGTCTCTATTTATTCTGATCTTTTATGTCTTTGTAGAGAGTTTTAATGTTTCTGTTTTTAGGTCTTGTATATTCTTTATTAATTTCTGGATAGTTCTAATTTTGGGGTTGCTGTTTTTGTAAATGTATAGATTATTGCTTATATAATGGAATAATATTGCATATTTAAGTTGATTTTATATTTAGTAACTTTGCTACACTTCCTTATTTAGTCCTAATATATTTTCAGTTGGGATATTCTGTTTTGTCTTTATGGGGGGGATTTTTGGTCTTTTTTCACTCTATATTATTTATTTGCAATTCTCTTTACAATATTTTTATAAAATCAATTTTGCAGTAGATTTGATTAATTACTTTCAAAAATCCAGGTTTTGGTTTCACTAACATACTCAATTTTTTTCGCTCTTGTTATTCTTTGCTGTATGTCCTGTCTTATTTCTATTACAGCTTTCCTTTTCTTCATGTGTTAGCTTTTCCAACATCTTGAGTTTTGTAATTAATATTGGTTTGTTGATATCAGGTTTCTCAACCTCAGCCCTATTGACATTTTGAGCTATGTAATTCTTTCTTGTGTGTTTGGGGGGCTATTCTATGAACTGGGAGTGTTTATCAGCATCCCTATCCTCTACCCACTAGCTTCCAGTAGGAATCCTCTCTTAGCCATGGCTATCAAATGTGTGTCCAAACACTGCCAAATGTCTCCTGTGATGGAAAGGAAATAACTTCTGTTGAGGACCCCTGAAAATTGATCACAGGCATATAAAAAACTGAGAAATATTTACTCAAGAAAAACTACTGAACCTAAGAGAAGAACACTGGCAATCTGTGATGTTTCAACCTTGAGCTGCTACCTTACCCTCTACCTCCATCAGTACTATAGATCTACCAGGGTGGGGCAAGTTATGAAAGCAAGCAACTTTACTGTCGGGGGAGCTAATATGACTTGGAGTGGAAGCTGGAAAAACTCCATGACGCAGAGTTATCCAAAATAATAGTAATCTCAGTGGCAAACGTAGAAGCTTGCCTCAGTTTGCGAAAATGATTAAGGCAAGCAACTAACCAGCCAACTAGCCAGATATTCAAGGAGATCTTGAGAATGAGACAGCCATAATGGGCCTTAAGAAGTTGTCATATATTCCTGGCTGTCTGAAAGGCTATATGCATGTGCAAGGTCGCACATATGTTCAGGAAAGTCCAAAGAGGGCCAGAGTTATTTATACATCTTTAGCTAAGTGAGAGGCCTTCTACATGAGCAGAAAAGACAAAAAGGCCAGCAGATATTAAAAGTTGAATCAGATTAATAATTGCCTGCAGTTTGTATGTGTTCCCCAGTGAACATACAGATTCAGTAGCAAAAGGATGAACTGTCTCCTTGTGTTGAGCACAAACTCAACACAACAGGTGTTTAAGCACAAACTTTGGTCAATCATGCTGACACAGGAATGATCCCTAGAAGCCAGGATTAATATAAAAGCAAGAAGAAAAAACAAAAACAAAAATACTGAGGCATCAGTATATCCACACACTACAGGGGAGAAAGGCTCCTTATAATTAGTGGAGGGAAATCCCTAAGCAAACACAGGAACAAGCATAACACCTATGGGAGAATGCAAATCCACAGTTGCTACAATATATTATATAAAATCTCGTTTCCAACAAAAAATTAGCAAATGTGCAGAGGAATGGGAAAGTGTTTCACATACTTTGGAAAAAGCAAACAATGTCTCTGATGGACTCTAGATGGTGGACTTAGCAGACAAAGACTTCAAAACAGCTATTATAAATTGATCAAAAAAACTAATGTAAACTATGCTTAAATAATAAAGGAAAGTATAAGAACAATGACTATTCAAATAGAAAAGATCAATTAAAGACCTAGAAATGTAAAAAAGAACCAAATAGAAATTCTTGAGTCAAAAAGTACAGTAACCAAAATAAAAAATTAACTATAGGGACTCAAGACAGTGGCATTATTCATAATATCCAAAGACCAGAAGCAATTTAAATGTACATCAACCCGTGAAGAGATAAACAATATATGATATAGCCACACAATGGGATACTTACTAATCAGCAATAAAAGGAATACAGTATTCATGTAGTTCATATAAGTGAACCTCAAAACATTATGTGAAGTGAAAGAAGCTAGATGCAAAAGACAATATATTGTATTATTTCTTTTATATGAACTATCCATAAAAGGTAAATCTTAGAGGTAGAAAGATTAGTGCTTTGCTTGGAACGGGGGGAAGGACCAGAATTGACTAGAAGTGGGCATGAGGGTTCTTGTCTTGGTGATGAAAACGCTCTAATATGGGATATATTTATTAAATCATTAAAAGGTTTACTTAAAATGAGTGAATTAGGTTGTGCGTAAGTTATTTGCCAATAAAGCTGTAAAAATATTGTTATTCATATCAAATATAAATAGAATTTTAATGGATCAAATACATTACATTTTTCTTGCAAATAATAATAATCATTATCATAGTATTAGTAAAGATTGTATATTTAGCCTTCATTATGCATCATTATATGAGGCTCTTTAAATGTAAAATCACATTATTTACAACTATGAGAGAAAATAATAACTACCATGATACAGGTAAATGAATACACACTAAGAAGAAAAAAAATTGCTAAAGGTAGCTTGACTCCTAAGTTCGTGGACTCAACCAATGCTTTTTATAGTTTGCTAGTTGTCTCTGTGTGTGTATGTGTGCACATTCACATGCATAAGAGAGAAATGAGACATGATGTAAGATTAATATTGGGCAAATATGTTCAATGGAATGTAATGCTATAGATAATATATTTTAAGACTTCATAATTACGGGGTAATATATATAAATACAAGTAAAATTACTGTTAAAATTATTAATTTCTTAGGGATTGAAATTTCAATAACTCTTCAAACTGCCAAATGATATTTTAATTTCGGTCTCAAATTTTTCAAGAAAGTAAGTGAAAAATTAACCTTTTGACTTATTAACCACTTGAGAATACTAGCAGCATTTTTCTTAGACTTTACACTAAACCATAAATTTTAAAATAATGTCTATAAATAAAAACCTAATAGGCTATGATATTATAATGTAGATTTCAAAATAAAAAATATGATGCATTGTTTTCACATTTTTAGTAATGTGAAACTGTAGCTTATACTCTAAAACTTATAACTACCTTATAAACCATTCTAAGCTTCATTTTATTAACACAAATGGTCAAGCCAATTACATAAAATATAGTTTCTTTCCTTTGTTTAACACATGAAAAATTCATCGCTGATTCTCTGACTTTAAATAAATTCATAAGCTTTACTATTACCCATTAGAAGAGGTGTTTTGCTGACACAAAGATAAAATAAATTATTTATAACCAGTAAATCTTCATAGTATAAGAGTTTACATCAGTGATTATCCAGAACTGGTAAAAAAAGAATGGTTAGTGGAAAATCTTACCACGCCAATGGAAAAGTAATTATTGATGATACTGTAAGGCACTGGGTCTCCCTTCTCATCTTTGTCATTAGGTATGACTTCAAACTTCCACCTGTCCAACATGATTTCTGTGCTGTTTTCAATGTCTTTTAAGATTTTCATCAGATTCTCACCTTCATAACCTAATGAAAAAAAATTATCTTGAGAAAAAAATATAACCAAATAACAAAAGCTATAATTATATATGTTTAAGCATGTGAATATGTGTGTATCATTCTAAAGCTAAATAATGCATTTTTTTTTTTTTTTTTTTTTTGGTGGTATGCGGGCCTCCCTCTGCTGTGGCCTCTCCCATCGCGGAGCGCAGGCTCCGGACGCGCAGGCCCAGCGGCCACGGCCCACGGGCCCAGCCGCTCCGCGGCATGTGGGATCCTCCCAGACCGGGACGCGAACCCGGTTCCCCTGCATCAGCAGGCGGACGCGCAACCACTGTGCCACCAGGGAAGCCCTAAATAATGCATTTTAAAGCAAATTCTAACACATGTTGAAGAATTAACTATAATCTTATTATACTCATACCAATATTTTATCTTTAGCTTTAATTTGTAACTCATATTTCGCTCCTGTGGGACAAATTCTCAGTAGAGCCAACTGCCAAATGAACATCTCCAATGCAGACCCCTCACAAAACTTTTTATCAATGTATTTATTCAAAGTGGAATTAATGATGTGCTTTGGTATCATCCTCCTGTGAACTCTCCCTCCGAAAAGACAGTTGACTTTCCCCTGACCCAGTTGCTATAGTAAAAAGCTTGGATGCCATGTTAGACTTGTCCCTTGCTTCTACTCCCTCTGCAGGCTGTATATTTGATAACACTTTTTTCCAGAAGCCACCCTCCCAAAATAATGGATTCTGTACAGTACCACAGCACACAGTTCTCAAAACTAGCCCTACCGTAGAACTAGCATGGTGCACTATAGTTATTTTCATTTTTCTCCCAAGTTCCTTTTACCAGGTGTGCCCTACAGTAAATGTCCAACAAATCCATTTTTAAATAAATCTACTATAGATAGTCACCATGGCCAGAAAAGAAACTTGTTGCTTAATATTATACTTTCTCTTAAATGTACCTTTAGGTATCTAACATTATAGTTAATTAGGGCTGTAGCCTAATCCTGGCTGTGTTATTTACTTCAGTGTCTGCTTTCAACATTCTAAACAGTTTCTTCCTCTGTAAAAACTTAGGTTTGGTGTGAGAATTAAATGAGAAAAAAAATGAGAATATGTATAAAAGGTCTTAATATATAAGGCAAAAGAATAGAAAGTTGTCAACAATATAATAATACTGACGATGACATTAGAATTTGAAATGTTATACTAAGTTAAATAATCTTTCTAACTCTATACACATTCTTACAATGATATTTTGAGTAGCAACAATATTTTCATAGATTTTTTTTCTGTGTCCAACTTCATTCTATATTTTAATAATTTATTTGTTGAACAAGAAAATGCCAGAGGCTATGAGTCCTCGTTAGACGTGTTAGCACACATAACTCTGGAAAAACCGACTGGATTAAAAGAAAAGGGAGGGCTTCCCTGGTGGCGCAGTGGTTGAGAGTCCGCCTGCCGGTGCGGGTGACACGGGTTTGTGCCCCAGTCTGGGAAGATTCCACATGCCATGGAGTGGCTGGGCCCGTAAGCCATGACCGCTGAGCCTGCG
>NC_041218.1:69486617-69542452 GCF_002837175.3 Physeter macrocephalus
AGCGGCTGGGCCCGTGAGCCATGGCCGCTGAGCCTGCGCGTCCGGAGCCTGTGCTCCGCAACGGGAGAGGCCACAACAGTGAGAGGCCCGCGTACCGCCAAAAAAAAAAAAAAAAAAAAAAAGGGAATAGGCACTGTAATATGCTAACATTAAATTACATTTATGGTGTATTTGTTGAATTAACTATTAGAGGGGTAAGGCCACCAGAAACCAGGAATATGTATCTTGGAGCCTACCATCTCTTCTTACCTTACACAGGTCTAAAAACTAATTATACACCATTCAATACACAAAGCAAAGAGTACAACAAACAATGATTACACAGATATAAATATTAAAAGTATTAAAAATCATTTCAATAAATGTCATACCATATTTTATAGCATAATTCAAAAATTATGAACTTACATAATATACATATAATTGTACTCAGTGATAAAACACTGAATTGTTTAAACTACAAGACTATAGTAATTAAGCATACTTATTTTTCAGGTGTTTCTTAATAGTTCCACCCTCATTCCCAATGATTATTTTCTTTTTAATTTTTAATTTCTTTTAACGCCCCCCAAATAAATTATATAAATATACATGTTTCCCTATTGCACTGAATTAAAAAGTTAAATATATTCACCTATTTTCCAAATTCTACTCTTGTTTGAAAATAAGTATGATGGTTTTAGATATAAATTAATTTATATACATTAAAATAATATTGTATAATATAGTATGAAAATATAGTATATTTCATATATAGTATTATATACAAACCCACTCAGCAGAAATATGAGTAAATGATAATGCTCTAAAACAAACATTGTGCTTGTCCTCAGCTACATCTCAGGTTAATAGAAGCATTGTTCAGCATAACACTGGAAAAATGTAGGAACGGCAACCGACCAGGAGACAACATAATAGAATTGAATTTAATGAAAGAATTAATACAGCTAGATTAAGTATGGTCAATTAACTTAAATTCTTTAGCACTTGGATATGTTCTCAAAGTTTTTATGGCTAAGTATGAAAAAGGCTGGTATCAATCAGTCTTCTAGCCAAGTAAAAATGGTAAGAGAGAGGCAATAAATCTATTTGGAGAATTATATCTGCAGTTCAGTGCTGATTCGCAAAGGTGAAGAATTCCAAATTGTAGTTCCCCATTTAACAAATATCTATGCCCTACTTGTTTAGATTTATCTGTGCTCAAGCTTGTTTAATAATGATCCATAACTATAAATAGGATTCCTGACCTCAATAAGATATTTTTTAAAAAAAGATAAATTAAACTTACTAAATGTGCAAACAAAGCTTGTTCCAGAAAAGAATGATGCTATTTTCCTTCCATTATTTTGATTTAAAGCCTATAATCACTCTAGGCTAAGAAACCAAACGAAAACGTAATTAGTATTTATCTTCGCTTTAATGATATGATGTTATCATAATGACTGATTCTACCTAAAATGTCATAGAAATTTATACAAATTTAAAATCACATAAAGAAAAGCAACAACATATTTGTAAGAGTGTGCTCCATGTAAAATTCTGCCTCCTACCCCCTTAACGCTTCACAAAAACAACATTTTTCTTGCAATAACTTCAGAATTTTGTTTGAGAGATTAATCATTGACAGAAAAATTGCAAAGAGAATGTAAATTAAGTATTTTTTAAATGCCCTACAACATCTTATATTTGTACAGTGTTATGTTTTCCAAAATATGTAAATATACTCATAAAAATTAAGCTTCCAGTCAATAGATTCCAGTGGTATTACGTGAACAAAATGATTATTAGTTGAATAAAGTAATTTCTTTCCCAAATGTTAAGCATAATGATAATTACTATAATTACAGGAAGGACTCAGCCCAGACACTGGGAAAACAACTTGATAGTTGGGTGTAAGAACCTCCAAGGCAGATACCATTATTTTCTTCAAGTTCTGATGAGGAGTCTGAAGCACACAGTTGTTAAGCAACTTGCTCAAAGTTAGACACCTGACAAGAACTAATCCCACCCCAGAGCATGTTTCTTTACTAGTAAACTCTAGCAGATCGCACCTCCATTTTCCTAATTGCTCACCTTGGGCATCTTGCAGTCCTCCTTGATACCTCACTTTCCCCAAAGCACCTACCCAATCCATTGGCAAGTTGTATCAGTCTATCCCTGAAAATGTCAGTGTGTGCACTTGTCTCATTTGTACTACCACTGCCCTAGCCCAGCCCATTTATCCTCTAAATACAATGGTAATCCAAATTCTCCTTTCAAAAACTATGCTTCCCCACATCGCCACATTTTCTTAACAGTCTTTTATGCCCCCAAATTAACCTATTTTGAAAACACAAATGTCACTGTGCCACTCTGCTTTTGAAACTCTTCCAAAGTTTCACTGTGTGCTTCAAAGTCAATCACATAAAATTTTTACCATGACCATTAAGACCTGCATAATCTGGCTCCTGATTATCTCTCCAATGTCATCCGATTCACCCCCGAGGCCATACCTATCCACTGCCCCATGACCTCTTAGAATTACATCAGCCTTCCTTCTGTCCTTTCAGTACAAAGAGCTCGCTCTTTCTTCCTCATATTTTAAATCCAGCTTAAATGTTACTTCCTCAGAGAGGTCTTCTTGACCATATAGCTGAATAGTTCCCCTCGGTTATTCTCTGAAGATACACTCTGATTCTTTCATATCCTTGACCTCATTTTGTAATTATATATTTCATTATTCAGTGATTTATTGTCTGTGTACTCAATGAAAATGTAACCTCCAAAAGGGTAAGAACCCTTTATTTATTTTCTCATTTAATATCCACCACCTAGAACAGTGCCAGCACATGCTAGACACGCACAAACAGTTCATCATCAATATACACTTTGACATATACTATAATCCATGTGTCTTTGGCCACTGATAAGAATATCTTTAAAACTGTTCATAAGGAAATAATTAGAGGATGCCCTGAATGGAACTTCTATATCAATTTTGAGATTTAAGTCATTTGCCAGCTTGAAACCAAAATAAAATTATTAATTTTCAAATATCAAAAATATTTCCAGAGGAATATGTTAGAAGCCACATGCATGACTCTCTTCCTTTTAATCAATACACGTATATTAACATTGGCAAATATGAGCATCTCGTAAGCAATGCTTCATTCTATCTATCTATCTATATCTTTAGATTCTATACAATTTAACTCAATATTTTATAATATTCTTCTACTAAGTTATATCCTTAATGAAAGTTACAAATATATCATATACCATGTTTTTAACTTGGTTTCAAATTCTGTCAAATACACAAATACATGTATATACATCTTAGAGTTCACAAGTTGCCCAGGTATTCATGGAACAATTCTTCTCAAATTTTGTTGTAAATCAAGTTACTTAGGAAGTTTGCTTAAAAAAAAAAAAATCAACTGCCTGGGTCCCATCTCTAGAGATTTCCATTTAGCATATTTGAAGTAAGGTCAGTCCACTATATTTTTAACAAGCTCCCCAAGGGCTTCTGATTTACACTGTCTTAGTAGATAATTTTCAAACTTCTCTGAGTTTAGATGCTAAAAATACTTAGGATTAGGTTCTTGTTTCTTTAGCAAAATATGGTTTTCTTTTCTTTGATATCTTCAGGTAAGTTTAGCCTGTTAATGACACTTCAAATTATTTTAAGATCTCATCTTGAAATATTCTCCCCTTACTCACCTGTTCCATCTACACTATTCCATTTTCAGTTCTTTCAGTATGTCAAGTGCCTTTGTAACTCTGGGCCTTTGGACTTGATGTTCCCTCTGCGTATAACGTCCACCCCCAGTTCTATATGGCTCCGTCATTATCCACCTATTAGGATTCTTCTTATGTCACCTCATCAGTTCCTAGGTGAGGTCGTTCATTATGTTGATTATCACCTTACTTGTCAGTAGGAAGTCTCACAATTTACACATGACTTCATGTTCCACTAGAATTTAACGCTCCGTTGAAAGCAGATATTGTTTTCTTTCTATTCTTAGTCCTGTATCCCAAGTGCAGAACACACCACCTGGTGCAAAGTGGGTCTCAGAAAATGTGTGGCCTCTTGTACTTATTCCTGGACAAGTCATTTGTTAGCCTTTCAATTTTTTTCCTTTGTTTGTGATTTTCTCACACACTCAGAGATTATAAATCTGAACACTATTTTAGAGTTAACCCATGCTTATCTCATTTCTTAAATTGGAAACCCCAAAACCAAAAAGGGTTGGAAGCTTGCCTGCCCCATCAAGTATATAATTAGCATTCACAGTCTAACTCTTGGTCCACTATTTGTTTCTCTACCCTAGACTATTGTTCAAAATTATACTACATATCGGACAGCAACTATGTTTGCTGAAATCACATGGCAGCTGTCATGCAGTGAAGAAATGCTGGATTTAGTTTTGGGGGAAGGGTGCTCTGGACTATATCTTTGTTTTTTAAGATTTTGTTGTTTGTTTTAGCTATTTTACCTCCTCCCCATCGCAGGCATCTTGCTAGATCATTGCCGGTCCCGAGAGGCAGAATAGCCACTGGAGGATGCTTGACTACATTTGCCTTTTCTGTAGAATTGAAAAATTGAAATAAAATAAATTTTTGATCACAGACAAAACAACAATGAAAAAAACACAGCTTGCCATGGAAGGCATTCCACCAGGTACTTACAAACATAAAACGTTCTATTTTATAGTTATATACAATTATAAATTAATTTGTATGTATTTCTAGCAATTTATAAAACAAATAAATACCAAAATGCACAGAGTGACAGGAATTTTCAAGACTTATGCATGAGGAAAGCCTTTTAAATATGTTAATTCAGTTAAAAATTGTAGCATGTTTGAATTAACTCCGTTGAAATTCTCAAGGATTGCAGATATGTGCAACACAGGAATATTCATACAAGGACGTAAGCAGAGTGGAGAAGCAGCTTCCTATAAAAAGTCCTTTGCAACATCAACTCGAGGTACACTTTAAGGAATAAAATATTTTGAAAGTACTGGAATTCTAAAAGTTAGTAAAACGCTAACAATGGTTGTGCTATTCTGTGTCAGAGTCAACGATGTCAAAGATTACCAGGTTTTGTTTGAGGTTCAACATTATACAACATAGTGTTTGAGTCCAGTAAAGATATTTGCCACTGAAATTCCACAGGCTTTTGTTTGAATCACTGAACAAATCTCACAAACATATATTACTTTTCTTTATTTTTCTTCCTTCTCAGCCCTTCAAAGTAAGTATATGTGGGTGTGTAGGAATGGGGAGGGAATAGATTATGTAGGGATGCGCCACAGTGTACTAGCCAAGGCTTAGATTTTGAGGACTAATGCAAACCAACAATATCCTCCTGTTTTCAATAAAATTCTTACAAGTTCTCAGACATTGTTCAAGCAACTCCTTAATTTTTGCAGTTCTTGAACTCTGGTGTTCTCCTTAAATATATTAATACGACTGACATTGTTTATTGGAAGGCCAAAGAATATAATTTTCCCTGTTTTTCCTTTTTAAAAAATATGTTAGTAGATTAAAGTCGTTAGATGCTTACCAAAAGTGTGCTGACAATATGTATTCATTTTTAATTTGAATATTTCTGAGAGTATGAAAAGGTCGAATATTCTCAACTGCACTGACTAAATAAAAGTTTGCTTCAATATATATAGATAGTAAAACTTCTTTTGAATCAATCTTTCTTTTTTATGAAGAGGCCTGTTTTTAAAAAAGATTAGTCAATGCAGATCCAGAAATATTTGAGGGCTTATTAAATTCCAAGAGAAATGAATGAGAAAAGAAGGATTTCTAGTTACTTGTAAATTATTTTGTCAGTTAAAAATTTGAAATATAGAACAAATTAAGCCAGTAAACAGCGTGTAACATTCCAGATGTCTAAGTGTATCACTATGTATTTTGTTTATTTAATGCATCCACATCCAAAGATATGGATGCATTAAATAAACAAACAAAATACACAGAATTTAAGGTTACCACTCTCACCCCAGCTACGTTAAATGTGTGTCTTCATTACCTATGCAGTCCAAAATCCACCCCACAGTTCCATCTCCACCGCAGGCTAACACTCTGAAATCAGGAACATCACGGAAAAAGTTTAACCTGAAAAATAAGCATGTTATGTCACATGATTGATATTTCAAAATTAGGACATTTTTAGTTTTGTATATTTAGCATTTCATCTAATGAAAGTTTTTGATTTTATTGAAAAACATTAAATCCTTACGTAGAATGAAATTCTAAAATAAAAGTATTAACATGTCCTAAGTTAAACATTGTCATTATATACGCTATATTCTATAAGAAATATATATTTTCTTTTATCAACTCTAAAGTTAAAAAAAATAAAGTTAATAAATTATAATAATTTTCATTAAGATATACTCCCATATGCAGTATGCAGTTCACATAACGCAGAGTGACATATACAAAATTGTTTCATTTACTAATTTTTATTGATAAACAATTCTTTTGAATAATTATATAAATGTAACCAATAGGTCAGTAAATATGTCTTTGAGAGTTTTCTGCCTTCTCCATTACTGGGAGAAATTGATCAGGCTGCATATGAGGTTTTAGCCAACTGTATTCACTGTTTCCTTCTGACTGAATCGGCAACTAGAAGCCAGGCTTCCCCCTGTCTTTTGACCTGACTGGCAGTGTTTGCCACCCAGGAATACTCAAGACTAATTGCAGGGTCAGCTGTGATAAATGTCCACTGCTTGTGCTGCTACTGCATGCAGTGTGCTTATTAATGCAACCTACCTTGGGGAAAATTACAAAGGCAGGTAATGCATCCAGCTATACAATCATACATGCCTATTTTCTTGCAAAAAAAAAAAAGAATTGAAATAGGACAGAATATTTAGAATGTGTCTCTTCACCTTTCTTGCCCCAATGGTAACAATATAATACAGTCGGCCCTCCATATCTACAAATTCCACAACTGCAGATTCAACCAACCAGGGATTGAAAATCTTAAAAAAAAATTCCAGAAAGTTTCAAAAAGCAAAACTCGAATTTGGTAAGCGGCAACTATATATTTACAAAGCATTTATATTGTATTTACACCTATTTACATTGCATTTACATTTTATTACGTACTGTAGTAACCTAAAGACAATTTAAAGTATGCGCAAACACTATGCCTTTTTATATAAGGGACTTAGAGCATCTGTGGATTTTGGTATCTGGAGAGTCCTGGAACCCATCCCCTGCGGATATCACAAGAAAATTTTCTATAGGATTACATATATAAACGTACACATGTAAATTTTATCACACACATATTTTTAACATAAATGGGATTATGCTATACATCCTTTTAATTTATCCGTGTGCATTTTTTGACTTAAAAATGTCAGAGATCTTTCTGTGTCACTGTATATATAAAGACTTATTATAAGTGAATGCATTAAATAGGGTATACATTCTATGATTAAATAAGTCATTTCATGTACTTTTAAACTCTTTAGTGTTTCACTATCACAAAAAAACAGGTATTGTAGCTAACATTATTTGAATACATTTATGTGAACAAGTGCATTATGTTCTGAAAGCTAATCTTCTATAAGGGAAATATGTCACTATAACATTATGATACCCTCTGAATGTACTGTAGTTAACATTATTTGAATACATTTATGTGAACAAGTGCATTATGTTCTGAAAGCTAATCTTCTATAAGGGAAATATTCCACTACAACATTATGATACCCTCTGAATGGCGCCCACTGTAGAAAATGTAAGGGCCCACTTCCTTGAAACTCCAAAACACTACATATAAACAACTTTATGATGTTTCTCCAATAAGTGAAAAATACCATGGTGCTGTTATTGCAGAATTACATGCCTGTTTACTAGTGGGTTGAACATATTTTTGTAGGTTTACAGATGTGTGACCTCCTTTGTGAACTGCATCTTTAAAGCCTTGTCCTTCTTTTCCATAAGTTGTATTTTATTATCTTATAAACTCAACGTATTATGAGTGATATTTTTATTTAAATTAGCATCATTAGAAAAAACCATTTGGTTAATGTAATACAAACAGTGCGTAAAGATAATAGAAATGTAAACAAATCAACTAAAACCCCATCCCCTGATACTAAGAGCCACAAATATTTAGAACATGAAATTTTCCTGTATTTCCTCATGCATTGTATTGTGGGCATTTACCTTTCGTTAGACATGTTGAAATATTTTCTTCCAGACTCACTGGTCAGTTTGCTGTTATATAAGCAATATAATAAACACCTATATACCAGTTGCCCAACCCAGAGAGTAGAATATTCCTAATAACTTACATATACCTGCGTTCTTTCCCTATAGTACCCCCTTCCTCGTTAACAAAGGTGACCACTATTCTGAATTTCAGGTTATCATGTGTATGCCATAAACAACACAGTTTGTATGTTGCTTTTTCATCTCAGCATTGTTACTAACATTCCTCCATGTAGTAGCTGAATTTCCATCCACGTGTAGTTGGAGTTATTTTATTTCTACTGCTGTGTTTAATACCATTTATGTGGATATGCTTTTTTTTTTTGCGGTACGCGGGCCTCTCACTGTTATGGTCTCTCCCGTTGCGGAGCACAGGCTCTGGACGCGCAGGTTCAGCGGCCATGGCTCACGGGCCCAGCCGGCAGATTCTCAACCACTGCGCCACCAGGGAAGCCCTGGATATGCTTTTTAAAATCCATACAATGGATATTTGGATGGATTAGCTTTATGTTCTCATAAAAAATGCATTATTGGACATATTTTCTAGTGCTCATGGACAGTGACCACTTTTGCAACTTTACAATATCATGCCAAACTGTTTCCTATAGAAGTTGTACCAATGTATGTACGGAAAAGGTGGAAGAAAACTGTGCTGAGCCCATCCTAACACACGTAATGTCATACTCGTTAATATTATGTGTTTCCTCGTTTGTGAAATGCCTTTCCATATCTTTTCTCTACTCCTTTTTTACTTGTTGATTTGTAAAAATTCTTTAATTATTGATTTTAAACCTTTTGGGTTTTTTTATTTCTTTTTTTGGCAAATACTTCCTATTGGTTTAAAGTTTTTTTCTTTTACTTTCCTTAATGTATATTTTCACAAGTAACATTTTAGTTTTAATATATTCAAGTTTATCAATCTTTTGATAAATGGCTAGCACTTTAGCCTGCTTTGTGTAAGAAACAGTGTTTCCTTAGTGGACAGAAGAGAATTCACATTTACTCTCATAAAATTTCAGTTTTAATTTTTTTTTTTTTATTGCGGTACGCGGGCCTCTCACTGTTGTGGCCTCTCCCGTTGCGGAGCACGGGCTCCGGACGCGCAGGCTCAGCGGCCATGGCTCACGGGCCCAGCCGCTCCGTGGCATGTGGGATCTTCCCGGACCGGGGCACGAAAACGTGTCCCCTGCATCGGCAGGCGGACTCTCAACCACTGCGCCACCAGGGAAGCCCTCTTTTCATTTTTAAATCCATCTTTTCATGTTTTGGATAATGCAGTTTTCTATCATGCAAATCCATCATAAATCAAATTTCCATATGTGGGTATTTTTCTTTTTAGACTCTGTTCTATTTTATTCATGAATTTGTCCATCTCTGAACCAGTACCACACTCTTACAACACTATAGCTTTATAGTTAATCTATGTTTCATTGAACATGAAATCTTAGCTATTATTTTTTTCTTTGCTTTACTCTATACATATTAAATTTAACTTGTCATATCCCATAAGGGTGGAAATAAAAACACACACAAAAAAATCATAAATGTTTAAAAAATTTGCATTACATGAAATCTATTGATCAATTTTAGGAGAAATAACATCTATATGGTGTTAATTCCTCATCCATGAATATAGGATTTTTCAATCAACTTATTCTTTAAAATCCTTAAATAAATTACAACATTATTTTGCTTGCAGGTCGTTGTTAGATTTATTCTTGGTTGTTTTAAAGTTTATGTTGGTATCTTAAGTTTTTAAATTGTTTATTAAAATTAATGTTTTTGTTTCTGGTATATATAAATATATTTGGCTTTTATATATTGATCTTACAAACAGCCACATTACTCCTCTTTTCTATTGCCTATATTATGTTTGTAGATTCATTTGGATTTCTATGTAAACAACTGTATCATATGCTAATAACAATGGTATTAGTGATCTTCAATCCTTATAATTGTTATTTCTCTCCCTGTCTTATTGTGCCGGCCAGAGCTTCAATGCTTTATTGAATTAGAGTATTTATACAGAATATCCATAATTTGTCCCTGAATTTAAATGGAATACTTCCAGAATTTCCCAACTTAGGATGATGTTTGTTGTATGGATTTTCTTTTTCTTTTTTGAGTGACACCTTTCATTCGGTTAATAAAGTTTTCTTCTATTTCTGTTATATAGAATTTTTATTATGAATCAATGTTAATATTCTCTGCACCTTGTGAGATATTGAGATGATTTCGTTTCATTGGTAATGTGGGCATATACACTTACATATTTCTGCATTATTAAAACATTCTTATAATACTTTCATATACCCAAATTGGACACTGTTTATTAATATTGTTATAGAGAATTGGTTTTGCTTTGCTAACATTTTGTTTAGAAGTTTTTCATCTACATTCATGAACACAACAGACTTACAATTTTTCTTCTTCATACCACCTGTCTAACTTTTTATCAAAACTTTTCTGTCTCATAAAATGAATTGTAGAATATGCCCTTATTTTCCATGTTTTGGAGGCATCTATATAATTTTGGAAGTTCCTTAAAACTGGTAGCACTTGCATATCAACTATCCAATTTCTAGTGAGTCTTTGATTTCTTTTTTAAATTAAGAGGTATTAAATAATTGTTTGAATTCCTTTAATTATTACTGAAGAAGATCCTATTTTCTAATTCTTTCTAAATCAGTTTTTCCCAATTACATTTCTGCTTTAATTTGTCTATCTCCTAAGTTTTCAAAGACCTTGTCACTGAAACCTACAAAAGCTTTTCAAATTATGCCAGTAGCTGAAAAGTTTATCAAAGAGCTGAAAAGTTTACCATAGTTGCTTCTGGTGAAAGCCTAACCATCCACGTGACTCATCATTGCTCTTCCATCCATGATGATGTTTCATCTATTTTCTTTTAAAATTGTCATCTTTGGTTCTTCAGCAGCATCCTAACCCCAAACATAAACCCCATGTGACTGTCAGACCAGCTTACTCTCTGTAAGTTGATTGCTAAATGGATTGAAAAATGGACTTCTCTATCTTAACTTCTTAATCCACTTTATCCAGGCAGTTTTCCCTGGAGAGTCATTCATTCCTTATTTCATTCATTCCTTGCATAATTATTTAATCATTCTGAGCTTCAGTTTTCTTATCTTTAAAATTAAATTAATACCACCTGCTTTGTTCGGCTGTTTTAAGGAATAAACAAAGTGCATATGTAAATTACATTATACTATCCAGAGGTTATTATTAATTTAATAATTTTATCTTTATTAAAAGTAGTAAACATTTCATAGGTCAGATTGTCACTCCTCTCTTTTACCACCTCTCCCACCCACAGCATTCTGGCAAAATAGTCAGCAAGAGAATTTTCTAACAAGCAAAGCTGGATGGACAGTGATGAGGGTTCTCCTACCTCCTAGCTGATACTATTAGGAGACCTATTTATGGCACTGGGGACAGTAAGTTCAGACGATAACAGCTCTGATTGAGAACAAACAAAGACAAGAGACGTGGAAAGAGTCAAAATGCATGGCTTTATGTGACCATTGACTTTTCATTCATTAAGCTGCAAAGACCAGCAGATGTGAGGCTCCCACTTCACAGGTCATCCTAACGTCGGGGAAGATGAAGGCATGTGGAGTGTCTGAAAAGACTCCCCTTTGTGGAAACTTTAGTACTGTATACTATACGTTTCACCTATCAATTTCAACATGTCACTTGAAGAACTAGTAGGTATGAACATTTTGTAATGAAATAATCATTCATGGCTCCTGAATTTATTTTTGCCATTTTATGGAAATTTTAAAAAATTAAAACGATTTTTAAAGCAGATAATGATTCTTGAGTCTTCAGTGTTCGTAATTATAGCACTGGTTCTCCTAGAGAGTTTTTTTATTTATCCATGATAGCTAAATGTGAAAAAAGAACCTATGTTAATGTGTGTTTAGTAGCTCTGTGTCCAATGCCTTCTTATCACATATGCTCAACAGCCACCACTATAGCACACCCTAAAAAAAAGTGGGTGGTAAGATTATAATGCTTAATACCACTAAAAGCAAATCAAAATATTTCATCTAAGATTCAGAAGTCTACTTTCCATTTTAAATAAGTTTTAGGATAAAACTGATATAGAAAAATTAGTGCCTGACAATAGTATCTAAAAAGCACACTACAACAACTCGTTAAGAAAGAAGAAAAAGTGCAGTACTGATTCCATTATCTTGGAAAGTGACTTATAATGAGATTTCTTAAATGACATAGTGTAGGAATTTCTTTTTATTCCAATAGCACATTTTATTATTCAAGGAAAATAAGTGATACCTGCCATTTATATCTAATTTTGATGTATCAGATTGAGCATATAAATATAAGAAATGTATGGCTACTAAAGAGTGTACATATTGTACATTATATGTTATAAAGTTATATTCTTTGATACTTAAAGGAAACCAATGTGCGATGGATAAATACTGTTAGCATAATACTCCAGAGTGAATGCTAATTGTACATATTCATTCCTTTGTATTAAAGAAACACAAGGCTGAAGGATCAAAAATGATTTTATCATATGTCATCAACTCTCTTCCTCTTCTTCCTCCTCTTTGTTTAGAAAAGATAGTTTACTTAAAGAGCTTGCCTTAAGAAAGGTCTGCATTTTGATTTAAACATTTTGAGCCAGATACAGCATACTTATCTCTTATTATTCAGCTCAATTCATATTCATACCTGTATGAATATATACTATATATATATACTATATAATATATATAGTATATATATATAGTAATATATAACTGTACACAGTTATATATTATTCTTACAGTTATTCTTACAGTTATAGGATTAGATGGCTCCACAACTGTCTCATTAAAATCAGGCAGAATTTTCCGGTCTGTGATGTTGCTATTGTTTTTTAAACTTTTTTTTTTTGGTCTAGAAAACCAATTCTTAATACCTTCCAACTTGTTTTCTAATACCCAAACTGTATCTATACATACCTTGGTGTCATTGATATTATTACTGCTGCTGCAGCCAATCTGACAAAATCTATGCATGAAGCAAT
Organism: Physeter macrocephalus; assembly: GCF_002837175.3. Lineage (NCBI taxonomy): Eukaryota > Metazoa > Chordata > Mammalia > Artiodactyla > Physeteridae > Physeter > Physeter macrocephalus. The sequence goes on from NC_041218.1 coordinate 69,499,903, forward strand.
TATGTCCCTCAAAGTTTCTCTATGGTATATATTTTAAAAGGTGGGGGTATATGCCATCTTTTTCTCTGGATTTTGATAATGTCAGCTTCAAAGTGATGACTCATCAACTGTAATGTACCTTCCCCATCATTTCAGCTTAAAGTAAAACTAATTATAACTATGTCCTCCCATCTCGTATCTATTTTACCAATAAATTACAAAGTTTAGGTAAATTAGGAAGTTCACCTGTTTCAACAAATTTGGCTAGTCTTTTGAGGATATTGTATGAAAGATGAATTTACACTGTTTTGGGGGGCATTTAATGTAAACAAGTGGAATGGTTATAAACAAAATGTTATTTGGACTCATCATTATGAACCCAATAAAATTTAATGCTGTTCTCATCATATTCAGAAAAACTTTCAGAGTATTTGAGAAAATATATATCCCAATGAGCCATTAATAATTGAAACAATTTCATTATCTCTGGAAATCTCAAAAACATCTCGTACACGTATGTGTATTTTAGAAGAAAAAGGGAGAGAAGCAGAGAAAAATGACAAAAAGCGATGAGAGACAGAAAATGAGTGAATATTTACTCTTGGGAAACCTATGATGTTATGTCATTAAATAACTTCAATATTCTCCCTAGTGTAATACAAAATAGAAAGAAGTCAGTAAATAAGCTCTGTAAAGTAATCCAAATATTTGTTCCTTTTTTGACTGGTGCACATAATTTTTGGAAAATTAATGTGTTAAAATGAATATCAACTGCTTTTAAGTCATTTTTGAGTGAATAAAAACAAAGGAATACTTAGTGAGTTTTATTTTATATGCATCAGATCATTCCACCAAGTTAACTTTAGAATGTGAAGTAAGAAGTTATTTTCAATTAGGAAATACACCTAGACATCTATTAAAAAAAATTACTGGGCTTCCCTGGTGGCACAGTGGTTGCGCGTCCGGCTGCCGATGCAGGGGAACCGGGTTCGCGCCCCGGTCTGGGAGGATCCCACATGCCGCGGAGCGGCTGGGCCCGTGAGCCATGGCCGCTGGGCCTGCGCGTCCGGAGCCTGTGCTCCGCAACGGGAGAGGCCGCAGCAGAGGGAGGCCCGCATACCACAAAAAAAAAAAAAAAAAAAAAAAAAATTACTTTGACTAGAATCAAATACAAAAGAATAGCTATGCCTAAGAAAGAGAGATACATTTCATGGAAAATCCATATACCTAGAAAAGTAATTTTATGAATGATATAGCACCTGCATCAATTCGCTTATTTAATATGCATTTATTAACTACAACTGTGTATCAGGAACTGGGTTAGAGTCCAGAGACTCAAAAGCAAGATAAGAGTCCTTGCCATCAAGTATCTTAATTAAGAAGGCAGACAAGAAAACATCTGATTCACGTTGCTATGCGATGTTTTGAAAACAGTTAATGCAGTTAATGCAGAATAACTAAAGGAGAATAAATGCATTGTCAGAGGGGATGGGAAAGTGAATGTTCTTTCCATTCATCAAGTTAGTGAATAAAGCTAGTGAACAGGTTTAGAAAAGGGTGAGAAAACGAGTTTAGTATTAGAATGTGAAATTTGAGATACCTATGGGACATTAACATGGAAATGTAGACTAAGTAGTCAAATAAACCTACATGGACAGAGAAATCTGACATGGAAGAAGATAGTCGGAAGCAATCCATGTACACTTGATGATGAAAATCATGAAAAGAGAATAAGAAGAAGGAACATAGAGTTGTGTTGCAGCAAAGGAAACCATAAGGTTCCTTAAACAACTAAAAATAGGGCTACTATATGATCCAGCAATCCCACCCCTGGGCATATATCCAGAGAAAACCATAATTTGGAAAGATACCTGCACTCCAATGTTCACTGCAGTACTATTTACAATAGCCAAAACATGAAAGCAACCTAAATGTCCACTGACAGAGGAATAGATAAAGAAGATATGGTACATATATACAATAGAATATTACTCAGCCATAAAAAAGAATGAAATACTGACATTTGCAGCTACATGGATGGACCTAGAGATTATCATACTAAGTGAAGTAAGTCAGACAAAGAAAGACAAATATCATATGGTATTACTTAAATGCGGAATCTAAAATAAATGATATGAATAAACTTATTTACAAAACAGAAACAGACTCACAGACTTAGAAAAAAAACTTATGGTTACCAAAGGGGAAAGGTGTGGGGGGATGGATAAATTAGGAGGTTGAGATTAATATATACACACTACTATATATAAAATAGATAATCAACAAGGACCTACTGTATAGCACAGGAAACTCTACTCAATACTCTGTAATAACCTATATGGGCAAAGAATCTGAAAAAGAATAGACATATGTATATGTATAACTGAAGCACTTTGTTGTACATTTGAAACTAACACAACATTGTAAAAAAACTACACTCCAGTATTTAAAAAAAATGCTGGAGAGAGAGTGGAGAAAAGGGAACCCTCCTATACTGTTGGTGGGAATGTAAAGTGGTACAGCCACTGTGGAAAACAGTATGCAAGTACCTCCAAAAACTAAAAATAGAATTGCCATATGATCCAGCAATCCCACTCCTGGGCATATATCTGGACAAAACTATAATTTGAAAAGATACATGCACCCCTATGTTTATAGCAGTACTATTTACAATAGCCAAGACATGGAAACAACCTAAAGGTGCATCGATGGAGGAATGGATAAAGAAGATGTGGTACATATATACAATGGAATACTACTCCACCGTAAAAAAGAATGAGATAATGCCATTTGCAGCAACATGGATGCACCTACATATTCTCATACTAAATGAGGTAAGTCAGAAAGAGAAAGACGAATACCATATGATATCACTTATATGTGGAATCTAACTTATAACACAAATGAACTTACCTATGAAACAGAAACAGACTCACAGACATAGAGAACAGACTTGTGGTTGTCAAGGGGGAGCGAGAGGGATTGATTGGGAGTTTGGGATTAGCAAATGCAAACTATATATATATATATATATATAACTGAATCACTTTGCTGTACACCAGAAACTAACACAACATTGTAAATCAACTATTCTTCAATAACTTAAATTTTTAAAAAAAGATCATGTTGCAGTCCAACAGACATGGATTTGCTCTTTTATGAGACTAAAACCTTGAGCAAATCTTAAGCTCCCTTATCATGAGTTTCCTTATCAGCAAATGGAGAAAATGCTTAACTCATAAAGTGATAGTATTTTGCATATTCCCTAGCATACAGCCAACAAATCACTATTATTATTATTAAATTAAGAAAGCATATATACGTGAAATGAACAAAGTTCTGAGTATGAAATTCTAAGAAAAAATGATATTAAAAGAAGTGACTAAGGAGAATGCATCCAGATATATAATAAGCAGCACCTTAGAGATAGGAGACATTGATTTTCTAATATCCAAGGCAGATAAGACTTTTAAGATAGGTGAAAACAGCTAAAACTACGTGACTTAACACTTAGCAATTTATCAGTGACAACAGCAATGTCAGTGGAGAATAAAGTCAAAACCCCAACTGCACTGAAGAGGAGATGGAAAAGTGAAAGAATAGCCCATTTTATTAAGAATGTAGTTGTGAAGAGACAAAAGAGTTGAGAAGGTAAGTAGCTATACATTTCCATAGAGATTTTTCAAATTAAAAATGAGAGTATCCTCAATTTCACATGTTGCTCATGTTTTTGCAACTCCGCAATGACCTGGGAATTGTTTTTCTGTTTTCCTTTTGGTCTTGAACCTCTATCCTTTATCCATTCCTGTTGTAATTTGTGATTATTATAACACTTTCATCATCGCACATGTTTTCATAAACTAATCCAAGTCATTTTAATACAGAGTAGTCATTTGTTAAAAAAGGGATTACATACTTGAGCTAAAAAAGCCAGTAGAATAGGAACAGCTCAAGATGTAATAATAAGAGGGTGGGAATAATAAATTAAGTATCAAAGAACTAAGGGGAACAGGGACTCAGAACAGAAGTTGAATACACCTTATTTAGGAGGAGAGATGCCTCATCCAGTGAGAGGGAAGGAAGTCAGGATGGGTATGAATATTAATGTGTTCATAAGGGTAGGAGTAAGGAAAATAAGATAATTTACTTGCCATGGCCTCTGATTGATAAATTAGGATCAGGATGAATACTGATTTTGTGGAATGTGATGTTTAGAAAAATCTGAAACCCTCTTTAAGAAAAAATATGCAAAAAATGTATATAAATTTAGGTTTAGATAAATTATATATAAATATATAAATGTAATATATGAATATATATATAGTTATTTAAAATAAGAAATCACAACAAACTGAAAATTTAAGATAGCTCACAGATATGACATCATATGATCTAGAATAAAAACATAATAATTAATTAGCTTGATATACTTAAAAATTATCCATTTATTGGCTTTTCATATGAACAATGTTGAATAACATATTTATGAAGAGATAAAAAGATGAGATCAAATTGTAGATTTCTATAAGCTGATTGCCTCTATATCAAATTGCCTTAAACTTTCATGCTTCTTGAGTTTTAGAGTTTTAAATGGAAGAGCAGGGCATAATTTGAAAAAGTCTAGTTGGTACAGTATTATCCATAGAAATGTTAAAGACTTCATTACTTCAATGACCTAAGACTTGAGTCTTACTTTTTTTTTCCGCAAAAGGTCCCTTAGCACCTGTAGGATCAATAAGAGAATGACTGAATAATTTATGAATGTGTGTATGTGCATGTGCACATGCATACAACTTGACAATTAAGGCCCTCATTGTAATTCATAGACTTTTAAAGTGTCTTTGAAAGCAATTATGATTTATGTGCATACCAAAATAAATATATGCAAAGCATATATTTTTATCTGTATGTTTCTTACTTTAGTAAAACACATATTTTTGTCATGATGATGTGCTCCACCAAACTCTGTATTCCAATTATCACCATAGGAACAAATAATTGAATCTTAAGTGCTGAACTTTTTAACCGAGTCTCTGATAACATGATCAATAATGTCCAATGTTTTACCATCATCCAAGTGAACTTCCAAAAACTTGATTGGGGGTCCACAAGTTGCATGCACTCAAATCATTATTGCAATAAAAGAATTTTCTATTTAAAACATTCTGATCACTCTAATGTAAAAACGGCATTACTTGATCTTTTTAAAGTTCTTCTTTTGCTAGTGGACCAAAATCTTAACAGCTATTACTTCACTTACAACACACAATTTCAAGAAAACTTGAAATTGAAAATGCATATTAATTTAAAAGTCACGTTTGATCTACATGAAAAATCATGCTTAAAAGAGTGTTATACAAAGGGATTTTCTGCAGTTTAAATGATTGCCTTCAAGCAGAGAATTCACTATTAATTTGAGGCAGATACTGATGCTTCTTTAGCATTTTTGTGTTTATGGTTTCCACATGGTCAGTGACATCACTAGAGTTCCCATCGCTGATGGTAAAGATTGATAAATATTTCACAGAAGTTATGTATTCATCATCAACACTTTTTAAAACAAAAATTCATAGAAATTCAGAACTTAATTTTTCATTTAATATGCATTTTCATTTTTGAGATATATTTGCTGAAAAGTTTTATTGCAAAATAAAAATGTATAATATAACACAATATTTATAAACTACATGTTTAATTTGTAAGACACCAAGGAAGAGTATTCAAACTTCATTAAACGTTCTTGGCAGGACTGCTCATCTTCTCTTCCTCACATATATTTCATGTACATCTAACCTGTGATTTTCCACATCTCCGCTGACAATGCTGATTGCTATATTTGTTCCCATTTGCATCTCCCAAGGAGAGGAGAGGCACAGGCCACAGAATAATGGACTGGCATAACAGGTATACCAGTTGGCCAACAAGGTCTTTCAGTGAACATTTATTTTTGTCTTTGAATTCTCTGTACACTGTATTTCAGAAGAAGTTGTTGCTTGTATGTGGGAAGGATTGGGAAGGGAAAGTTTTTTTGCTTTTTTAGATGAAATGATTATAGGTTAAAGTGAGAACTGTGTTCACTGGACATGTATGTGTCTTACATCTGACTAGAGGATAACAGCAGAAGCAGGATGTGCAAATTAGCTCTCAAACCCCTCAAGTTTATTATAATGTACCCATTAATAATAATGCTTAAACTAAAAATATAAAATTCTTATGCTAATACTAAATTGAGTTGGATGCTGGGACAACAGGAATAAACTAGAAGAGTCCTGGGTAAACTTAATTATTATGGTCACAGTAGTTGTAAGACCCTATGTGATTTGGCCCGTCAGTACTATTCTAATATGCTATCTCTATCCATTCTGCTCCAGCCACGCTGGCCTTCTTGCTAATGTTCCCCAATTGTGTCAAATATTCTCCCATCATGACTCTTTTAGTCTTGCTCCTCCCTCTGCTTTAAACGTTATTCTATGTGGTGATCAAATGGCTTGCTTCCTCATCTCCTTCATGTCTATACTCAGTGAGTCTTTCCCTGCTCAGCCTATTTAAAATAACCATCACAGAACACTCACTACCAATGTACACTCTGTTTACCTTCCCTGCTGACATGCGTATATTTTATTAGTTTAATGTGTGCCTTCCTCCACTAAGACCATGAGGGCAGAAAGTGATGTTTCTTTTGTTCATAGTGGATTGGCAGTGCTAAGACTTTTTCCTTACACCTGGTAGCCACTGAATTAATATATGCTGAATCAATTTATATTACTAATACTATTATATATATATTTATTGCTGTTGTTATTGTTAAACTACCATTTCACTTTTACTTAGTTGTGGAATCTTTATTCTGTTTGAGTGTGGACTACATTCAATAGTCCACTGTTATTGTTTCTAGGAGTAGGTTACTACATTATCATTAATAAAGGTTTCTGAGATAATCATCTGCTATGAGTTTTCTTATTTTCACTCATTAGTAAGATGCTGTTATTTGACTCTCTGGAGCTGACGGTAAAGTTGTGCCAGGGGGCTTGCTGGACAGGCTTAGATAATAATAGCAAACTGAGGATAGTCAAATAAAATAGCTTATGATACTTATTAGAAACTTGACTTTTGTAGAATAAAATAAGAAACAGGTAGAAGGATATACACAAATGCATTGGTTATTTCCAACAGCCAACTTAGGAGAAAATGTTATTTTTCTAGAATGTTCAAGGAATTTGGATAAACAATCACCTCTAAACAATAACACATGGATCTATAGTCTGTATTGAGCTGTTCTTTTCTCTGTGAAATGAGTAACAAAAGTTCAGATTTTTCAACATCTTTAAAGTAATAATCAATTTGTTGATGTTTGTGAAAAGTGACTATAGAATTGTAATGCCCAAAATTCTTTCAAGAGGCTAGAAGTTATAGGACTATTAACTGTAGGAGCATGTTACATTTTGTTACTTGTATTTAACACGTTGATCTTTAATACAGACACATATATCGCTTCTCAAACTCAGTCACTCCACTGATCAAGGCAGAGACAAAATTATGCTCCCACATTTAATTGAGGGGGATTGCAAAATCATCTGCATCATATTTTATGATTAATCATTAGGATTGAGGGGGTCAATTGAGTGCTTTGTTTTTACATTAGCAAAGCAACGATTTTTTTTTCCTGGAAATTTGCAGTAGAGCTGGTTTGAATTTTGATGAACATTTTCTTAGCATTTTGAGGATTTTGTTCAGCTCTCTGACACAACATGATTTCATAACAAGAGACATATGTAATATGTCATAGTTCTGATTCAAGAGGGTTTTTATTTAAGTAAAATATGGTAGAAACTTTGTTATATAAAATGATATTTTAAATTAAGAAAGTAATGAAATCTGTGGAATGTGTTATGTGTTTTCTAAATTACAAATTTATTTTAACAGGAGAATGTATTCCAAGGCTTTACTATGGAAATATGTGTGATACTTGGAATATGTGAATCTGTATGTTGACTGTTAAATTTTATTTTTTAAATTATATATGTTTTACATTTAGTTCAGGTAGATGAAACCAAAGATTTTTTTTAAAGCACCTATTTCACAAACAATTCACTGTTGTGATTGTTCACTATGCTGAACAATCTGGAAAACAATTTACATAATTTAAAAATATTTATCTTATATATTTTTTCAATTCAATAAATACTTGTTATTTTTTGCTTAAATATTTTAGGGATGACATGAGAAAAAGCCATCTGTACTTTCATGAAGCTGATAGTCAGAAGGGAACAACCAACATCACGAGTATACAAAAAACTTGATATTAACTTTTCATAAGTCACATTAGCATATGCAGTTGGTATAACAGCTAGAGATGTGCATATTTATTTTAATGTTGTGAAGGAAAAAAAATCTCATTCTGTGAAGACCAGTGAGCGATATATGTTTTATATTTCATTTTTGCAACTAATTTATACCTCAAAACCATTCATTCAATTATATCATAATATGCTTCATCAGGAAGAAACAACTTACATGATACAGACTCTAGTCTCAGATATCTTTAAATAGTCATTATCAGAGTGAGAGAATTTATGTAAAGAGATACAATAAAGACAAAGAAATAAACATCTATTTCTATCTTGAAAACAAAGATAAAAAGGGAAGTGATCAGAGAGTTTTGGTATTTACTAGATAATTTACACTAGGGATTAGCAGAGTTTCGATACATCAAGAAAAGCATAGAAACAAAATGTTAGAAAAGAAGAAATAAATAAAGATAGGACGAGAGAAGAGAGGCATACAAAAAGATCTAAAAATCTGGTGTGGTAAAGAGGAACAATGGCTCAGGGTGGTAGATAAAATATTTATTTTTTAAAAAGTGTATCTATAGTAGCATAGGAAAAGTAATAAACCAGGAATCGAAATGAAATTAAATCACAAATTAGAGTAGTAAAGAGACCTTACAGAATAGAACTTAGAAAGCAATACATTGAAAGGGAACTGCTGCAAAAGGCAGCCTCTGCCCCCATGGCTGACCCAGGATCAGGGATGGCACAGCTAGAAACAGAAATGGGAAGAGTTACAACACGTGAGGTCAGCTATGGGATTAAGTGAAGGATTACCGAATAGCCTGGCCAGGATCCCATTTCAAAAGAGCTACCTAGGGCGTTTGCCTCCTGGATAACAACTGAGGAATGGCTCTCTAACAGAAGTGCACGTCTACCACTGGGCATGCAGCCTGGCACTGGCATCAGATATAAAACAGGGCATTCTCATAGTTATCGAGATGAAAGTAGAAATTCAATACAATTCCATTCAAACTCACACTTTAAAAACTCAAGACAATAACAACACATTGAAGAGAGTAAATGTCATTAAATTTTGAGAGAATAATTAGGGAGTTACATTATATAAAACAGTCTCCAGTGAGAATCAACAAATAGATCCATGAAGCAAAGGAAAGGGCAGCAACAGTCTAACATATATATTATTTCACCATGTATAAAGTAGGTCAAATCAGTGGTGAAACAGTGCACAAATGAACAGCTTTCGTTGGGACAGCTAGATTTCAATCTGAAGGAAAAAAATGTTCCATGCCTACCTCATCCTAGTCTGTCAATGCATCTCTAAGAAAAATGTAATCTTTAAAGATTAAAGGTTAGAAATTGAAAACAAAATGAAAAATTAATAAAAGATATAAAAATATTTCAGAAATTTTGGCTTGGGGAAAGGTTTTTCTAAAATATAAAGTTGAGAAATCATTCAGTGTAGAATTAGCAATGCAAATTTTATATATTTATATCGACAAGAAAAAGAACAAAATACACAAACTGAAAGCACACAGAACAAATGAGAAGAAAACACTTGCAACATATATAAAATGATGATAATATTTATACAATAAGATTTTAAAATGAACACAAAAAAGACAAATCAAAAGGAAAATAGGCAAATAAAAGAGCACACGTGTAAAACCAATAGCTAGTGGGAAGCAGCCGCATAGCACAGGGAGATCAGCTCGGTGCTTTGAGACCACCTAGAGGGGTGGGATAGGGAGGGTGGGAGGGAGACGCAAGAGGGAGGGGATATGGGAACATATGTATATGTATAGCTGATTCACTTTGTTATACAGCAGAAACTAACACACCATTGTAAAGCAATTATACTCCAATAAAGATGTTAAAAAAAAAAAGAGCATACGATTTACATAAGAAATCAAAAGTTTAGTATATATAAGACAAAATGCTTGTTTGGAGCATTTGCTGGTTTTTGCTGGTTTTGCCTTATTTGACTGTGGGGAAACATGCACTGATCCAAACAATGAGGAAGGCACGTGGCCAAACCTAGGCCTATGAGACACTTCTTTTCTAAATTTGAAAAATGTGAAACACAAAGATCACGATAGGTTGCTGGTGCAAAAAACTAATGCTTGTCTAAGAATTTAAAGTAATTATTATAAATTTAATGGGGAAGTTACTCTAATTGTAGCATATCAATATGGCCTATAATACCTATTATATAGTAATTAATCTACTAAATCAGTGGTTCTGCATGCTGTCTCCACATAATCAGCTGGGGAGCTTTTAAGAAATTGAAGTGCCTAGGCCCACCACGCAGATATTCTGAATCTGGCTATACTCTCAACCCCTCCCTTCAACCCATACCTATGCCCTCATAGGGAGTTCTCCATTCTCACTGTTTAAGGATAAAAAAACAGATTTACCAGTGCCTTTCCATGATATATCAGAAGTAGCTGGCGGTAGGCTGCTATGGCAGTACAAATAAACTGGGAATAATTTGAGGACAGAAAAGAATGCCATTTGACCTCTGGGCAGTATCTCAAACAATAAAATGTCCTGTTTACCTTTTCTGGACAGAGAGATGTTTAGAGTTTAGGAAACATACCAATTCAATAGTACTGACTAACAAATATTTCTCACACTATTAAGGACTCGGAAAGGATAAGAATGGAGAATTAGTGATGGAAGCAAAATTTATATAAGTGAATTTCTCAGAATGGACCCATAATTGGGAGTATAATTGCTCCAAAGAAATGCCAGTTAGCATGTTTTCTTAGTCACTCCCAGTGAGTGTTCAAAGCACTCATGTTCATGTTGGTAGGGTAGGAAGCTTTGGAAGGGATAAACAACATGAATTTATCTTCAACAAGGAGTAGGTACTGACTCTGGAGTACTCAACTGTCATCAAAAGAACCAATTAGGGAATTCCAATATGTTGCTATACCTCATGGGAACCTAAGCCAGCTACTTAAGGGTAGCCTAAAATCCCTGGACCCTTTCCATAATGCAACTGTAGCCATTTGTCCTCACTAACTAGACATTTGTTCTAGCAATTGGATTTACTTTTCTTTCCCATTATGCCTGTGTCAATGCTCACAGCAAATGACTTATTGAATGCCTTAACCACTATCATAGTGTCTCACATATTGCTGTCTCCTTTCAAGGAATACCATTCACAGAGAAGGAAGAAAGACAGTGGGCTGATGCCCCTGTGACATAAAGGCCTTCTTATATGTTTTATCAGGGAGAAACAGTTGTCCATAGAACACTGAAATAACCTACTAAAGACTCAGTCACTGAATCAGTGGGAGCACTTAAATGGTGTATGATCAAACAGCTGTATCATGTGCTCTGAACTGTACGATGCTGCTTTACCCAACTCAGAAAACATGGCTCTGGAACCCAAATGTAAAGCTTGGTGATGAAACTTACAATTACACTTAATACTCACTGTGAATCTTAAATTTCTGTGTCAAATTGGCTGGGCCATGGATGCCCAGAAAGTTGATGAAGCATTATTTTGAGTGTTTCTGCGAGGGTAGTTTTAGATGAGATTTAACATTTAAATCAGTAGACATCATAAAACAGACTGCCCTCGCTAATGGGTGACCCCCATCTAATCAGCTGAAGGCCTGATAGAACAAAAGGCAGACCCTAACCCAAGAAAGAGAGAATTCTCCAGCCTGATCACCTTTGAAATGGGATGTTGATTCTTCCTAGTTCCATAGAAGCTCACCAGCCTTTGGACTCAAACTGGAACATTAAATTACAGATTTGGATTTGTCAGCCTCAATTAGCAAGTGAGCCAATTCCTTATAATAAATTTTTCTCTATACATATGTACTATTGGTCTGTTTACTAAAGAACACTGACTAATACATTCACTTTCAAATATTTTGCTTCACATTCCCTTGGTTCTGAGCTCTTATGGTTGAGAAGTTTTAACACCAAAGAGGAATGCTAGCATATGAGACAGTAAAATTTTCACTGAATTGAAGCTAACACTTGGACATTTTGAGGCGCCTCATACCACTAGACTAACAGGCAAAAAGACAGATAGGATGTTAACTGGTATAACTGACTCTTATTCCCAAGGAGAAATTAGGTTTGCTACTATATAATGGGAAAAGGCAGTACTAATAGGGCCTCTACTCCTATCATTGGTTTAGTTGTAAGGGCTAGGTTACATACAGTCACAAACAACGCAAAATCTTCGTGGCATAATCTTACAGAGGCTTCTTTATCATCCATTCTACAGGGACGTGGGGTAAGCGGGGCTGGGGATAGGGGCTCTCTCGTGTGGTTTTCACTCTGGCATCCAAGCTAACCAACAGGCCAATATTGAATACTGCTGGTCACTGTGGTAGAGGAAAAGAAAGAGTGGAAAATTTTCTTTCTGCTCACAGTTTATTGTAAGAGGAAGCCATATAGCCACTCTTAATACCTAAGGTGAAAGGACTGAAATCAAGATCAAGTGCCTGGCAGAAGACCTGGAAATATCTGACAAACAGTACTAATACTGTCAGGTACTACCATGCCTGTCATTCAAGGCACACGAGAAACAAATTCAGCCCTATACAAGCAGTACTACCAAAATCTCAGACCTATCAGGTAAAAATATTTCAGTCACTATGCTGGGGAAACATTTCCAAGAAGCTGAGAAATGTTTTATGTTTCAGCTACAGTTTTCAATCAGTAGTAAAACCAGGACTATAGCCTTTACATGAGTTATATTCTTTGTATTATTAAGAATATCATTTAATGAAATTCATATTTATAGTTAAATATGTAATTTTCTCATTACATTTCTGTATATTGAGACCAAATGGATGAAGGGAAAGGAGAAAGTCATCTCCAGAGATGTTTTGGAGAACCAGGACTTGAAGCTGGATATAGTAACAATATGAGACTTGAGGTTGTCTACATTTTAGGAGGATGTGTATTTTGGGCTACATATTTAGCAGTAGCAATATGTTGATTGGTATTTTTTTTTCAACTTTTATGTTCAGAAAGAAGAGATATTGGATAACTCAATGGGTTGGACCGTGGTGAACACTTATTGTTTATTCCCATCAAGAATTCATCTTTCATCTTCAGGTTATATAGCATGCTCATTTGGCTTTGAGGAGACAAACAATTTAGATAATAGTCTTGACAGGTCTGTTAGTCAAGATGTTCCATCCCAAAGTAGCCAAGGCTGTGGCATGGAAAACAAGAGAGGCTAATAAATATGCTTCTCCTGGGGATATAAATTTTGAATATAGAAGCAAGAATACCAGAAACAATTGGAATCAATTTCTCTTAGCAGTAACTCCTATGGACGCTGTCTTTTTAGTCATAATTTCCTCAAATTGTCCTGATTCCTATCCTTTCTGAAACATAGTTCTTCATTTTTCCATTAATTATATGAGCTACTTCATAATTTTCCAGTAAACTCTATTTTGGATCATAAGCCAGATTATATTTCTGTTGTTTATAGAAAAGTCAATCTAACTAATGCCATATTCAACTTTATAATTGATTAGCCATGCAAATAAAAATGATAAGGTTATATTTTCACCTAGTACATTTAACAATAATAAAAATTACTGAAGATAGCCAATTTAAAGGAGGGCGTGGGAAATAAAACATTATATATTGCTGCTGGGATTATAATTTGATACAAACTTTTTGTATAGTAATTTGGCAGAACCTGAGAAGTAAAACTGAAAATACTTGAATATGCTTCTAAAAACAGATAAATTGATAGACATTAATTTAAATTTTGCAAATTATTTAAAAGTGCAGGCAATATAAATATTTCCCAATAACAGAATAGTTAACAAAACAATGGAATACTGTGCAGTTCTTAAAAACATTTAAACTGATCAATATCTACTGAACTCAAACAATATCCACCATATGCTTTTGAGTAAAAGGAAGCAAGTTGCAGAGCAATAAAAAAACTACAGTCTAAGTTATATTAAAAAATCTATTTATCTATGCAACACATATATGTGTGTATATATATGAATACATTGTATATATATGAATACATTCTATACATACAGTAGTTTTTATATTTATAGAAGTTCTTGGAGGATACACACAAACAATTCACAATAATATCCTTGAGAGGTGGTAGTGCTTAAAGTGGGGCCCTTAACTTAATTTCTAAATAATATTCATTGTAGCTTGGCATTGTACAAGTACACTTATTACTTTTATTTTTCAGTACATTAAACTAGAGAAGATAATAGGATGGCTAACAGTTAAAGAGTAAAAGGAAACACGTAATACATATTTAAAGTGGAGTAGGAAAAAAAATGAAATGAAATGAGAAAACAAGGTTAAAATCAAGGTTATTGCAAAAAATTTACATAGAGCTACAAAGTGATTATGTTGATTATTAATTAATAAATGATATCGATAACAAATAACAGTCATCGAGGACATATTATGTGGTAAGCACATTTTTATATGCTTCATGGATAACACTCAACTTAATTTTATAACTAGCCTATGAGGCAGGTACTATTCCTTCATTTCACAGAAAAGACCATGATGACACAGGGTGGTTAAATGATAAGGTTTACAATTAGCAGAGTCATTAGGTATTTAGTTTAACTATAAAATACAAGCAAATCCTGGATTTACTTGGTCTGGTGGAGCTACAGAGGTCTTGGATTAGCTAAACTTCTTAATGTAAAATTCCTTAATCCTGCAGATTAAGAGCTACTTCTTTGAAGTTCAGATATATTAAAGAACAAGAAAAAGAGGCATCCTGACTGAGCTTCTATGTCAATATCAAGACTTTACTTTTTCTTGTCTTTAACTAGACTGGAACTTCCAGCATGTGGCTCACCTAGCCAATAATCTGATCATGATTCTCTACCTGGTGGAGTCTGGAGTTTGACAAAGGCAGTGTTCTGAACTAAATTCCTGTGGTGAGCCTGCCTTCTACAGCAAGCAGGTTCCACACATCATGGCTCAGCATTTGGAAACTAGCCCTGGACAACAGGTAGCAGGCAATGGAAGAAAAAGATGAGTATAATTGTAGGAGCCTGTGCTAATTAATTGCATATTATTTACATTTATCTAACATGAGATACGATGGCATAAATTTTATTCTGAGCATTTAAAAGACAATTTTAACATTTGGTTTCTCATTTCTGAGAATAACTTAGAAGACTTATTTTAATCATACCGATTTTTTTTTTAATCTAATTCTTTTTTGTGTGTGCCTCCCTCTGTTGTGGCCTCTCCCGTTGCGGGGCACAGGCTCCGGACGCGCAGGCCCAGCGGCCATGGCTCACGGGCCCAGCCGCTCCGCGGCATGTGGGATCCTCCCAGACCGGGGCGCGAACCCGGTTCCCCTGCATCGGCAGGCGGACGCGCAACCGCTGAGCCACCAGGGAAGCCCCTACCGATTTTTTTTTAAAGAAGTTTATTTATAGAGTTTTCTCTACTTCATCTGGTCTAATGTTTACTATCATGCTGATAGAGAAAAATCAAATCAGTGGAAGAAAATGACATTAATTAGCTAACTAGGCCAAGTTAATGATAAATTATTTCAGTGCATACTTGTGATATCAAAAGTATATGGGGGGCTTCCCTGGTGGCGCAGTGGTTGAGAGTCCACCTGCCAATGCAGGGGACGCGGGTTCGTGCCCCGGTCCGGGAGGATCCCACGTGTCGCGGAGCGGCTGGGTCCGTGGGCCGTGGCCGCTGGGCCTGCGCGTCCGGAGCCCGTGCTCCGCGGCGGGAGAGGCCACGACAGCGAGAGGCCCGCTTACCGCAAAAAAAAAAAAAAAAAAAAAAAAAAGTATATGGTATCTGTTGAAAAATAATTGTATTTCACTACATCTTGCCTATTAATGAAGTATCTTATAAAAGAGTGATATGTATTAGAGTTTGTAAGTAGTAAATGAAAAAATCATATTATGATTTCTATTCTTTGTTAACCAGAAGAATTAAAAATTAAAAAAAAAATTTTTTATTCTGTAGTAGATCTATGTCCTATATTTAATAAACGGAAGGAGAGCAGTTCTTCGAACACCTAGATGGTTTAGTAATTTAAGGACCCAGATAATATATGTGTATGTCTGTGGTGTGATTATTCTTATTAACATTACTACTAGCAGTATGAGAATTACTTCACAATATTTAGAAAGGAGGAAAATCTTATTGAAACAGGCCATTTTGAAAAACAGCACCTGCATTAGTTTCTCTTATGTAGTTGATATTCAATGTTGTTTTGTATACTAATCTGGTTGCTGTATTTGAATAACATTACTTCTAGGTTTGTCTGGCTGTTTATTTAATTAATTAGTATTAAATGAATTAATGGTAATAATATATATAGGCTTACCCTGGCATTGGTCCATTTCCAGCAAGACTGTAAACCTGACGAGGATTTAGTAGATATTGGAATTTTCTGTAAATTCTATAAAGATGAAAGTATGGAAGGAAAAAATAAAATTTAGTGATATCTCCAAATTTTTATTCTAAATATGCACATGCATTTAGAATACTCTCTATCCTGCTTTTGAATATTATTTAGCTAATAAGATTTCAAATAAATATTTTAAAGTATCAGTATACAATTAGTTAAATATCTTCTCTTAATAGATCCTTGGGAAATTTACAGATTATTGCTCCAATCTAACAGAGATGAAAGTTATTTATCCCATATATAAAATGGGATTGGACACTGTATGCATGAAAGTAAAGACTGTGACTTCAGCTGCTTAATTATTTCACATAAACAATCATCTTGATGAGCTGGATCACAAAATTGCTAAACTACTTCTACAGGCACATATTAAACAATTCATTTTTTTCTGAAAGAACTCAATCTTTGCATAACAAATGCAACAGAAATGTTTCTAAGTATACACACATCCCATATCAGAATTCTGAGACAAAATATTAAAAGTGAAGGAATATATTTGGTTTTTAAAATTAGTTTTTATATATACATGTGAAAATATTACTATATATCTTAACATATTCATATTATGTGTACTGAAACTCTCCAAATATCTACTTATATCCTCCCACGTCCTTGTGCAATACCCTCACATTCTAGATCTTGAATAATGATATCACCTAGCGTCTCAAGAATGATCTTAGAGTCATTCTCAGTACCTCCTTTTCCCCAGCACCTGAAATCGAGGGCAATCCTGTACCTTCTGACTGAGTAATGTCTATCATACCTGGTTATTCTCACTGCCTTACAAGTTCTCTCACCAGCTCTGTAAAAGTCTTGCCTATTCAGCCATCTTCTGTACTTCTATTTAAGTACAGTCACGTTGTTTCCATGATGAAAAGTTCCTGCCAGTGGCAAGTTACTTATAAAATATCTTATTATATTTAAAATAGTTTATGTCTCATCTTTCTCCTTCTTCCTCTTAAACCTCAACCTCGCTGAATATCTCTTGGTTCCCTACCAAAACACCATACTCCTTTCCACACATCTGTCTTCTTTCTTCCTTCACCTGGCAAACATCTACTTATATCAGAACCAACTCAAAAGCTAGTCTTCTGAGTCTTCAGAGACAATCATTTCTTCCTCTGAACTTCCATAGCACTTTTAAACATTCCTAGCTTAGCCTGTGCCTTGGGGTTACTGTAGTAAATCTGTTTATGTGTCTGCCTCCCTGTATGACTGTGTCTTCTGTCTCACCCCAGATCCTAGTAGAGACTGGATTCCCTCAAGTGTTGCTGTCTGAATGATGTATGAACATTTTCACACCTGTTGACTGGTATGGGAAACTATGTGTGAATATATAATTCTGTTACCTTTTTCTGCGTATCTAATACATCAAAGAAGAAAACCTACATATTTTGAAAGGAAAACCCTGAATAGAATTCCATTATTTGTGAAAGATGCTTCTAATGCATTCAGGAGAATTTATGACTACATTAATAATAGATCTCCTTTAAACAAATTTACAATTCTTTTGACTTTGAATGGTCCCTGTTAGTGTATAAAGGACAAAGCATAAGTGGGTGTGCATATAGGAGCACTCAAATATCCTCCCTCTCCCCCATTAAATTTAATTTACAGATGACTTCAGTGTATCTATCTGTACATATATAATTTTTAATTTAAATTATTTTTACGTACTGGGAGAAGAGGGAGGCAGATATTCAATTAAGGGTCATTCTACATGATTAATGTTACCTTAATTTGAGGGGAATATTTCCATTTGAAATATATTTTTTTTCACTTGATACTTCATTTGTTTCTAATTTCCAACATGAATTTGTCTCATCTAATGCTTTGTGAAGAGTTTACTTCTTTTTCAAGATATCCATAATATATACAACTAACAAACTGTGAGTAGGAAAGGAGAAAATAATTTTAGCATCATTATTTAAATATTATTTTATATACCTAAAAGTGAGGCAACTATTCTCTTTAATAAAGCATTGTAAATATTTTATATTATTAAGTCACTAGTTATTTAAAATAACTTGTCTTGTTTAGCAGAATTAAAAGTATAACTATACAGTAATAAAAGGGACAACTTTTTAAGCAGAAATAATATTTCGTTGAATGGAAAATGACCATTCTTCATTTAATTGAAATGAAGCTGTAAAGTTAAATGGTAGGAAAGGAATTTACTTTTCAAAATTCCTTTATTCATGGAAACATTTCAATTTCATTATTTGGTGAAACCACAATGTAAATTTCTATTTTATTATCATAGCATCTGTGTGAGTGCTTTTATCTGATTGCTCATTTTTTGGCTGGAATTAGTAAAGAGTTCTAGAAATTATTAAGACAGGTACAACTGCATTTCTGTTTCTGACACTCCTTCTTAGAAGGACATAAGATTTACTCTTCAATGTGGTGATTTTCAGATTTTTATTAAATATTATGATTTAATCATTAATTTTACAAAGAGGAAAATTTTTTGTTGTCCACATGAATACTGAGATACCTGATAATGCAGCTCATTATTATTCTGATTAAATGTACTGTGCTTCTCCAGGATATATGGCATCATGTTCTCCAAATGAACATGCAGAAAATCATTATATTTTGTCTAGACGCTGGATATAAAATCTGTTTCTAACTACTGGGCAATCATTTACCTGAAGTCACCTTGTTGACCATTTAGAGAACCAATTTTCATTCAACAGTATTTATGGAGCCATGTTGTATGCAAAGCTCTTTGTTAATGGCTAGGGGTGATAGGCAGGGTAGAGAGAATTCACACACCTGAGATATGATAATAAAAATATTTACAAAAGGCCATTATTATATTAAAAGTTCAACTGTAAAACCAAGGAGAGATCATACCAATATACATTGTTATATAGAGATGATAGCACCACTTATTTCACATTAAAATTAGTGAACCATGAGGGATAATATTTTTAAATGTTTTTATACTATAAATTTAGTTTATCTTTTTACAGATATATAACATAGTAAATAAATGTGATTTTTAAAAACATACCGTTCTCCTTGCTTCCCACCACTTTTGGGGTTCACAAAAACTAAAAGTGGATGAGTACCAGGAACAGGAGTGATCTAGAAGAAAAGTTGAATATGTGGACAAATTATTTATATTATATACAAAGAGAACCCCCTGTTATCTCTAAGTCGTGAAATGCCAATTAGCAAATTCAAGAATATGGTTCTTTTGTTCTGTAATGTGGAGAGATAGAGGATAGATAACAGATACATCTAATTAGCAACATAATTAAATCCTGTGCTTTGACGCCATATATATCAAAATAAATACCCACTCCACTAAGAGAGGTGATTTTCTAGCTAGGAATAGGGCAGAGGGGAAGGCAGCTATGAAGAGGGAATAATCTCTCAATAACTATGAGATGAAAACAATAGGTACAATTCGTGGGATCGTGAGTAAACCATCCAGAATAGAGCAGATTACGGTGGTAAAAAAAGATTAGAAAAGAAAGGGATCAAAGTGTAAGTGAGCCCTACTTTTATAGACAATCCCTACTTTAGAGCTTTATAGCACATCTGGAATCCATCTTCCCAAACACTTGTGAACTAGAATCTAAATAAGATGGTTTGAGGCCACTTTCGGTCAGAGCCCCCATCTATACAATGTTTCCTCCATGCTTTCTTTTCCTGCTTGAAAAGAGATGCCAGTTAATCCAGTCTATTTGCTAAACAGGAATCCATTAAATTGACTGTGTCCCTATATGCCATGCACTGCTTTCATCACTATACATTCTCGATTTAACTAAAAAAAAGTGCCTGTCTTAGGGGAGCTTATATTCTGGTGGAGAAACAGACAAGAAACAAACAAATAGGGACTTCCCTAGTAGTCCACTGGTTAAGAATCTACCTTCCAATGCAGGGGACACGGGTTCAGTCCCTGGTCAGGGAACTATGATCCCACATGCCACGGGGAAGCCCATGCGCCACAACTAGAGAGAAGCCCGTGCTGCAGGGAAAGACCCCGCGTGCCGCAGTGAAGATCCCACGTGCTGCAACTAAAACCCGACGCAGCCCAAAAAATAAACAAATAAATATTTTTTAAAAAGAGAAACAAACAAATAAATATACATTTAATAGTGAAAAGTATCACCAGAAATGAAGCAGGTAAGGTGCTAGCACTTCATTGGCCGGGGGCAGAAATTGTTTTTGACAGAGTGGCAAAGGAGAACACTTGTATTTTACTTGAATTCAATGTTAAGAGGTAAGCTGTTTTAAATAAGAGTATTCCTATTCAGTGTATACCTATGTAACTCCCATCTAAACATAGTTGATTGATAAAACAATATTTTAATAACAAAAATATGCAACCAATGCAGTCCTCTAAATATTAAGTTGAAAAGTTTTAGATCAATTTCCTTTCTGAAAGTAGAATCAAAGTGTCCTTCATTGCTCTGGTATTTTTCCCTTAGAAAGTACCTGAAATATTTAATGAGAAGACGAAAAACAACCATTTCACCATATCAGGTTCTTCCTTTTGTTTAAACAATATAAGTTAAAATACCCTACCAACATATTCTCCTCCAATTCTTGTGAAATGACATTTTTCTAATGAGTATAGGCACTGGGAAATTGTTGAAATCTTCACACTATATGAGAAGGTTGAGTAAAATATTCTCAATTCTTATACTCTTACCCAACTTGTTCCCATTACAATCTATTCTTTCTGACTCTGTTTTACTTCCTCTTGCAAAGAGGACACATGGGTTTTGTTCCTGATTTGTCTCTCATGCATTCAGTTGGGAAATGAGATGGACAAGCTGGATCTGTAGTAACTCCTCAGCTCTTCTCCCCTGAACTTCATGTGCTCAATCAGCTACTGGACAGAAAGTACCTACTAGCTTGAGACACTGCGCTATAAACTTGCAATGTGACTTCCCCCTCCCCGCATTAAAAGAAACACCAAAACACACCTCTGACTATTAGTATTTCGTTTCCTTTACTTCTCATTCTATTACAAAATCAGATAGAACTCCTAAAGTTTTCACATGCAAAAAGTAAGACTAACAAATGTGGATTTTAGTTGATTTTTGCATTTAATTTGAATTGTTATTCCTTATTTTTAAAGAGAGGGGAGATTCTCAAGGTAAATGAAATATTTTAGCAAAACATAACATCTGAATCCAAATACTAATTAGGATGATCGTCCCCAAATTCAATATTCAGCTTACATTACATGAGATTACATTAAGTTCATTTGGGCAAATTTTCATATTCATTTGAAAATATATTTTGGAATAACTTTCAGAAATATTTATTAATTGAAATGTTTAAAGGCATAATTATGATTTATCAAATAAAGGACAGTACCACGCTACAGAAAATTGTGTTCTAAGGAAACACTATTACAAACAAATAAAGATCCCACTAGACTATATTATAGTCTGTAGAGGATCTGAAAATATAAAAACCTAGATGTCATTTTTAGGGGTGAGTAGATGGATAATTAGATCAAATGGATTAGAAAAATAGGAGAGAATCTAGATAAAGAATTTAGGATAACGATGATACTCTACAAGTGCTAAAAGTCAAGAACCCAAAATGGAAGTACAGGAAATAATAAAATCAAATTAGCCAATTTTTCCTCACATATCCCCTTAACATAAATTATGCTTGTAAAATAAGACTGTATAAAAATTAAAAATTGGAAACTTTAGATATTTATTTGTAAGTTATCAGGGACTGTGGAATACTGCCCCTTTGACAATGATTCTAACAGATTAAAACACCTGACCTAACGTAACCTCCATTTAAGGAGTAGTATGTGATTCAATATCAAACCACTAAAACTCTGGTGTTAGGGGATCATTTAATGGTGGTATTTATACAAGAAATGTCAAGGTTTCAGGCAAATCGGCATCTTTTTCAATGCTCATCCAAAAAGCTTTTAAATTCTGCTAAACTTCGTTACTATAAAAAGAAGGTCAATCTAGAAGAGTAAATTTGGGTGCCAGGAGACCAAAGGCAGCATTTTTTAGATTTGAGAGCCAAAGACCTAGAGTACTGCATAGCCATTTTCAAATCTACAAGTTAAAAATTAACAACTTCTGTGTTCACTAATAGTCCTGAAATAAGAAGCAGCATCTTAGTGGCAGAGACTGCAATTTGTCACTTAATTCTCATATTCCTCTTCATCCTTAGTAAAAGAACCCTGAGTTTTAGGATTGACTACATATGAGAACATTCTCCTATGTAAACATAGCATGACCACCAAAATAGAGAACTTAACACGATTCTGGACTAGCTTCTTTTGTTATAAAAGCCATTATTGAGACAACTGGTAAACTTGAATGGGATCTAAGGATTAGATAGCACTAATGTATCAATTTTATATTCAAGTTCACTAATTCTCTTTTGAACTGTATCTAATATAGTCTTTAACAGGACATATTTTGGTTTTTTACTTTCATACAATAATTCTGAAATAAGATGTAAAACTCAGTTATTTTGGAAAGTGATGTACTGTCATCCTAAAATGCCATATGCATTTTGTTATAGATTTTAGTGGGATGAGAAGCAGTTAGACAAAAATACAAGTATTTTAAAAATTCTGTTAGCCTAAAACTATTTGATCTTGGAAGTAAATATTTTTATAGCACTTGAAGTAATTTCAAGTGGAACAGTATATAAAACAGATGAAAAGCAAATTACTATGTCTGAAGTGTGAAAGAACCCTGAACCTGTTCTCAGCTTCCCATCACCCCACTCTTGTGCTTGAGGCATCTCTAGAGTCCTGGGCTTCTCAAAACAGTTTTTAAAAAAAAACATTGGGATAGGGTAATACAGTGTAACAAAGAAAATACTGACGGTGGGAGAAAGTGTTCAGGAATATTTTACAGCATGTGTGGTACTTGAAATCTTGCAGAATGGCTATAAATTAGGTGTGAAGGATACTGCAATAGCAAACAGAATGGATTCTCCTCTATAAAGAATAGAGGTAATCACGTGAGATTGTATTTACTCACATAAAGGGGCAGTTTCAACCATATAGAGTAAACATTGAAGAATAGGACTTTAGGGTCAGACTGGTTTGGGATCCCAGTTCAACCATTCCTTTCTACAGATACACTCTCCCTTAGTGCCATCAATATGCCTTTCACTCCCAAATTCATATCCGTCCTCACCCCCGAATTCTAGATTCACATATCTGTCTGCCTGCTCGACATTTCCATTTGGATATCTAACAGCATCAGAAATTTCACTCCAAACGTTATTCATCCAGATCCTTTTCCATCTCAGTCAATGGCAACTTCATCATTTCAGTTCCATGGGCCAAAGTTCTTGGAGATGTCTCTACTCTTCACTTCTTAATGAGGCCTAATCCCACTATCTGACTTAAAATTATAGACAACTCCAACTCTCAGCCCTGACACATCTTATCTTATTCAGTTCCATCTTTTTCATTCCATTTATAACCTAGCACATGATATGTATGGAGACATGGACTCATTTTTGAGGTTGTTATATACTCAAAGTATAGAATAGTAATTCTGGACGTAGAGAGGGAGTTAAAATGACAGTGAAGAGCTGATTATAAGAATCAACAGGCCTGAGGACTCCAACTGGGCATACACACACACATATCATCAAAGAAAAGGAGTTAATTTTATACACACTCTATACATTTCTGTATAGTGCATATATGTACGTTTACAGTATTGGGAACTATAAGGATGAGATATTGCAAATAATAAAGACAGTAGGGATAGAGAAAAGCAGTTGTGGTGGAGAAAACACTAGTTCAGTTTTAGATATTTCAGTGTAAAAGTTCCCCTTTTTATCTTTTGCTAAGAGTATTACAAACCAGACTTTTTGGTTTTCAAGTGATGCTTATGCTTGGAAACTTTTTTCAAAGAATAATTAGGGACAAGGTAACATCAGCTTAATACAGTTTAAACAACAGTTCTGTTTTTTTACTTATTTGTTCACATGTGGATAATCATCTGTATTTTGACATCTATTGCACGTTAAGGAATTGTAGTTTCAATTACATTTGATCATATGTATTGAGTGTAAACCTATGGTATGAGCGATGACAAAGACGGAGTACCTAACCACCTCTACTTGAAGTCCCCTAGGACTCGGGTTAATTAATGAGACTCATCCTAAGGTTATACATGATCTATTACTTCCTCTAATTAGAAATAATAATCCTGATCATTATGCTGGTTAGCTGGAAAGAAGTAAGATGAATGTGCTTAACTATGATTAATAGTCTTTAAGTAGTGTAGATCTCTTCTGTCACTGAGTTATATGCAAACTGGGCTGCAACTCAATGCTTTTTTATGATATATATAATTTTTAAAACTTGCAGAAAAAATTTTCTGTAAGATTTTTTTTACCTTTTATGATAAAGAAAAGCATTTTATTATTTTAAAATTAATTACCACAACAAAAATTACTTAATTTTCCATTTTGTATGAAATGGCTATCCAATAATTTTATTCTCTTACCTTTTAAATATTTTCTCCCAAATTATGTGAATACCTATGTGCATCAAATTTTAGTCCATTCTGCTGAGGTGAAACAGACCACTGCATGTGATTATATACCAATTTTTTTTAATTAAAAAAATTTTAATGGTGATGATTACAGTATTTACTTACTGCTCTTTTATAAGGGCTGATGTCTTCCCTTTGCTAACTGACAACTTTACCTGACACTTTTATATGTCAAAGAAAGCTATGAAAAGTTATTATCTGGTTAGAGAAATGAAACACATCCACAGAGAAAGTTAATCACCTATTGTTTTTGATGTGACTAATTTAGTTGTAATCAGACTGAAAATTTTGGATCCGTTTTGAATAAAAAAGAAAACACAATTTATATTGCTATGTCAGTTCAAAGTCTTTAGAACACTCTGCATGCACCATTTAATTTTGGTTCTGATGTCTGAGTAAAGTCAGATGTAACTATACAAATCTTAGGAAACTGAGACTAAAGCAGTTATAATTCTAGTGCATTCATGCTTTTTATTTCAAACTTTGCAACAATGTAATATTACATGGAAGAGCAAGGTGGTTAGAAATATAGCATTTCTAGACCTGTTAAAATTTGTTAACCAAGGAGAAAGGGATCTTCGGAGTAAAACACACAAAGTCTGAGTCACATGGTCCTCATTCACACCTCACTGTGAGGCCCTAGGAATAATTTGACTTCAGAACATCAATATGCTCATTTTTAAAGTGGTAATAATAATATTTATCATATGTTGGAGAGGTAAGAATTCATAATTATCTCATATGTTCATTGAGAGGTGTCACTTAATATGCATGAAACATCATCACAGTGCCTAGCATATACTGTTTAACAAATGATGTGTGTTTCCCTTCCGGGTTGAGAAGTATGTGCCTAGCCATATGTAAAATATACTTGAATTTTAAAATTAGGTTTCCCTTTTGTAATTTTCATTGCAGGAACCCAGAGCGACTAAAGATTTAAACTAATCTATATTGTCAATTGACTTATTAAAACTACAAATGTTGATTATTTTCCACTAAAAATTTCACAGGATCACTTAACAAACTAAAAGCTTTTGCTATCAAAATTATGAATAGATTTCATATTTGGGGCTTTCAATGAGATCGCTTAACACCCAAGTATGCCTTTCAAAAGGTGTGGACGCTGATTTTCTCTTTCTATAATTAACTTCTATACTCTCTAACCAATGTAAAAAACTTTATTGTTCCCAATTTCCTCTTTTTACATTTGGGTTTAATAATTCATGAACAATATTCTATTCACAATGTGTTTTATTATGTGAAAACAAAGCAGTAACCTGGTTATCAATATTTAAGCAATAATTATTAAATTTTCAATGAGATACTCAAAACAATGAAGAAGCAAGCATTTAGGCAACTACTGTGTGCTCTCAACTGTGCTTGTAAATTAAGAAATATAAAAGACATAATAACCCACAGAATCACAGATAAAATAATAAATGAAAAAAAGAGATAAAATCATGTATGTTGAACACAAGTATGTGACATAATATATCTTTGTGTGGTAAGAGGTTGGTAAATTTTCTTCGAGAACGTGAAACTTGAAGCATATTCTTAAGGAAAGGAATTAAAAATTGGAAGAGAGAAACCTATAGGTAGGAAAACAAAAGAACTTAATCCATAGATTAAGCCAAATTCTTTGATTGTGTTCATGTCTGACTGAGAAACAGAGGCAAATAATTACAATAGATTCAATCTGTAGGATGTCTTAAAATACAGATGGAAAGAAATGTTACTTTTGATGTCAGAGACCCTAGGGGTAATTTAGAGGTTTTTAAAGTACTCAAAACATGATTTTGAGCTACCTGTGTTAACTTAAACTAGAAATATACATGGAGTTTCAATTTCCACTTAAAATATTGGAAGATATGGATAAATTATAATAGATTTTTTTAAAAAAACTTTCTTTTTTAAAAAATTAATTTATTTATGGCTATGTTGGGTCTTCGTTGCTGCGCGCGGGCTTTCTCTAGCTGTGGTGAGCGGGGGCTACTCTTTGTTGTGGAGCATGGGCTCTAGGCGTGTGGGCTTCAGTAGTTGTGGCACTCGGGCTCAGTACTTGTGGCTCACGGGCCCTAGAGCGCAGGCTCAGTAGTTGTGGCACATGGGCTTAGTTGCTCTGAGGCATGTGGGATCTTCCCGACCAGGGCTCAAACCCGTGTCCCCTGCATTGGCAGGTGGATTCTTAACCACTGTGCCACCAGGGAAGCCTTTATTTTTATTATTGATTTAGAAAAAAATTCCACACAAGTAGAGGTCATTTTATTATTTTCTGAAGACATTTTGTGAGTCAAAATCACTTCCAAATAGACATAATAATATGTGCGGAGAACGTATACTTGGAAATACCTAATGCATATGTATATAATAAAGGTGTATATTTAGTAATAATTTGTAAAAACTTCAGGTTGACACAAGATCTCTTACCAAGTTGAGTTTAAATGGAGATAACATCATAAATGATTAATCCAGTCAGAATGTCACTCTGTCAATCAACTATAAAACTGACATCTTGATAAATTAATAAAAATGTTTCTGAAATTGTCAACTTAACAAATTTGCACATTAAATAAACCTGTTGATAGCTGGACATATGCCCTTCTAAGAGCATGGAAGTAACAAATATGAAAGCTACAAACATTTGTATTAAAAAAAGTCATACCTGTAGGCCTTGTCCATCCACAGTAACGGAGTTGGCTCTTTGCATTTTGTTCTTGTCAATCACTTTGTTTGGCTGCTGGGAACCACCCTTTTCCTTTTTCACTGTTGCTTGTCTTTCCTGTAAGGAAAAAAATCTTTTATAAAAATACTGAATTGTTTCACTACAATGGGCAACATAGAGAAGAATTTCATGGCTACAGACTTGGGCCCAGGTTCCAAATTTGAGGTTTCTAGTGAATAATATGAAAGCTAATGTCTTCTAATGGCTCAAAATATATTATAGATGTATGATCAAAATATCAGTTAAAGAAAGGATGTGAAAGAAAACCAAACTGTATTATCCCATGGTACCCAATTATGACTCTGTTAAAAGTTATTAAAGAATACTAAAGCTAATCATTTTCATAAACAATGGTGCAGATAATAATACAGGATTGTAATGTAAAGGATTTGGTACTGAGCACTGAAAATAATGCTTATAAATACATGCAATATTGAAAATGAATACATGATGGACCCTTAAGCTACTATTGATTATCAAGAATAGCACGTAGCTTAAAACACACATTCTATCCCAGCTAATTGCTATGTTCACCATAATAGAAAAATTTTTTATAGTGGTCTTCTTCCTGTTTCTATTTCCTCTCTTTTCACTCTTTTCAACACAACCCAATAAACTTTTATCACCATTAATCCACTAAATCAGCTGTTATTAAAATCACCAATGACCTGCTCATTTGCACCTCACCTGTTGGTCAGTCTTCACCTTCTCAATTTTTAAGCATCGTTTGACAGAATTGACATCTACCCTCTAGAAAACATGCCTCAACTGAGTTCCGGGACACTTCTTTCTCTTAGCTCTCCTCTTACTTGACTAACTGCTCCCTCATAGTCTTTTTTGTTGATTTCTCCTCCAGCTTTATAATCTGTAACGTTTAACACTTGACCTCTCCCTTGGACCGCTCATCTCCACAATCTATACTCACTCCCAAGGTAACTTCATTTAAAACCAAGGCTTTCAGTTTCACTTTGATAATGAAGACTTGCCTACCCACCTTAAAACTAAATCCCGAACTGGACGATTAGATTATTCACCACATCCATCATTACATGGTTTAAGCACCCGTTATCTTATTTGCCTTAATTATCGTAGCCATCACCTTAATGGACCAATCAGCTTCCACCTTTTGTCTCCCTACAGTCAATTTTCTATATAACAGCCACATTTATCCCCTTTTACTCCACTCCAGCTACAACTACCTCACCTTTGTTTCTTGATCACAACATTTGTGCTCTTAATACAGGGATCTTGCAACCACTCTGAACTCTGCTGGACTGTTCTTGCTCCTGGTCAAATGTTAGACAGGCTACTCTATTCCTCTGTGTGTGTGTGTGTGCACTGTTTCACATCAGATCCTACATCAGTGCCTGATAAAATCACCATAAATGAATGCGGAAATAAATTAATCTTAACACTAAAAAAATCAAAAATTTTAAAGTGCCTGAAATATTGTGTTGAGAAGGACTCCTGGGGCATGTCTAGGTTTGTTGTGAAAAATTGTCCTGATCAATTAGCAATGTCTGCCATGTGTGCTTAAAAGTTTGAGTGCCACGTATTTCCTATAACTTATTCAGATATATACACATTTCTGTTCCTATATTTACATGTATCTTGTCGATTACTTTTCAATTACTGTAATTTAGGAAAATATTTTTAAGTGGAAATATTTTAAAAGTAAAACTCTTTTTAAATATATTAGGGCCAGATGGAACAGAAAACGTCTCAGACCAAAATAAATGCTAATCAGTATAGTCCTTTTATAGTCCTTGCAATTTCATGGTGCAAAAATACTGAATATATTTTGTGTGGGGCTGAAAATGGATGGTGTAATAGGATCCCTGAAATTCAAATTCTTTGGAAAATGATGTACTTTCATATGAGCATAATTTCTGGCAAAAATATTGATATTTTAAAAAAAGATCATTTTTTCTAAGCTTGCAAATAACATTTTGTCCATAGATAGTTAAGGGTATAATGCATAAATGAGGGAATTATAGGATGAGGTTTGGAATCAAACATCCCAAGTGGAATCCCATCTCTGCTACTTAAATACTATATAGACTTAGAGAACGTACTCTTATTCAAAATGGAGTTAGTAATACCCATTTCTCAAAGTTGTGTATGGCTTGACAGAAAATGTATAAAGTTCTAGTATTGTGCCTATATTAGTGTATGTGCTCAATAAATGAAAGTTATTGTGAATTATGTAAAATAGGTATGGTTCTCCCATTAGGGGGCTCATTAATGTCACCATTATACAAAATGCTTGTTATATTTCCAAATACATATATATGAAAAAATCCACTAGTTACAACAGGCATATGTTTAAATAAGTAAAGCTCAATGTTTATATTAGAAAATCCATAGCAGCTTGTGCTGAGTGCAAGCATATAACACTGTTGGTGGGTATGGGAATAATTTTTTTCTGGGTTCTAGCATGCAGGTAAATAAAACATGGAAACAATGGTCTATAAAAATCTACATTGTGAAAGTTATAACTTGTCTTATATGTCTTATATTCTGCCACGTAATCCAACAATTGTTATTTAGTATTTAATTCCTAAATGCTTAGGTTATAAGAACTAAATAAAATTTAAGTTTTTAGGTTATAAGAACTAAAATAAAATTTTAGTCACATCGGAACTTGGTATTTGTGACCAGACTATTTATAAATGTAATTCTGGAAATTTAAGACATGTAAGTATATGTCTGTAAAGAGTTACCAAATTATCTATTAATATTATTTTATTCTTAGCTATGCAGATAGCTAGGGAGAATCCTGTGTGGTGAGAATCTCCAGCTAACAGATAGCACTTGATTAAGTGGTTTCATGTCTCTCCAGGGAGTCATTCCTCTGAGTAAATTGTGGATTAAACTAAACTAATGCTTTCTATTAGCAGCTGTGAAATATAAAAAGAAATTTTAAAACTCTAAATTGTGTTTTCAATTGATAAGATTTTCTTTTTGAAATCTAGACTCATAAGAGGTATATAACAAGTTAATAAAAAAATCTTCAGTCTACTCATTGGCAGGTGAATTTTATTATATAATCTGGATAATATTAAAACTTACAATTTGTTTAAGCACACACACACACACACACACACACACACACAATCAAGAAAAGCAAGTGGTTTCTTTGTTTGAGGGAAATATGCTTAGTGGGTAGAATTTGTGGAATTAATCAAGGCTGACAATTTAAAAACAGGAGAGACTCATAATCATTTAATTTTTCCCACGGTTTTCTTTTTATTATACTCATTTGTTTTATGTTTATTTCCAAATTGTATGGAAGTCTCTCTGAGCTATTCACTGTATTTTACTTAAGCAGCATAAGCTAACAGGAGGGTAGTTGGATACTTTTTCCTATTTCCACTAAGAAAATCTTTACTTCTTTCCTATTTTATATGAGGGACAGGAAGGATGAAGCAATTTCTTCTTTGAAAAATCTGATGCTCACAAAAATTTCACTGGCCTCTTCTGGGGGTTAATTCACCCTGACTGACCGAGTTCTATGATGATATTAAAGAAAGTTACTTCCTATGCTGAAGTTACTGAAAAGTTTCAGGAAGAGCTCACCAACATTATTCTGCACCTTTATTTAGGATAAAATTGCTCTCTAATAATAGGGGGCAGTGCTTATCACTTCACCATCAGTTCTTTTTTTTTAAAGTTTTTGGGCTCTAAATCACAAAATAAATTACTTTGTTATAATTAAGGCAAATTTTCTTCTGCTAGATAAATTATCCCAAATATAAAGAGTTGGAAAATGATTGCTTTAATCAATAGAAATTATTCAAACACTGAAAAGGGTTACTCTAACAAAAAAATCATGAAAGAATATAGAACATATAACAACAAAATATAAAATACAGTTATTGATATTTCAGCATTTTCAAATATCAACCATTTGTGTTTGCTATGCAGACATTTAAAATATAGAATTCAATGTTTTGTGATCCTTAGACTGTACAAGTAGTGCAACAGATCTTAACTGGGGAATATATGGTATTAGAATTCCAAAAGAATAATCATCATAATGAACAGAGAAGAAAAGCTGAAAGGCCATTCACAGAAAACAGAAAGATGAAATAAATGAAATAAAAAGATGTCACTTTAAATATGTGCTCTAAAAAAAGTCTTTTTCTATATCATGCTGATTCTCAGAAGTAGAGTATTTGTAAGTTGTTGAAAACTGCTTTCACAAAAGGGATGCTTACCACAATACTTAAGCCTGCTGTTATCGATCACTCACAAATGACAAGCAGCAAGTGATGATTACCTCAAGCATAGGGTTTTCTTCTTTTTGTCCAACCTCAGCATGAGAGACAGGCAGCAGCAAAGCACCTCTATTGGTACAAAGCCACAAAGGGTGGGGGTAGGCGGTGCTTGGCTGCCAAGAGCATCCTTTATTGGAACCCTGGAACTTGCTTTCTCTGCTACTGCACCGCTTGCCCGAATGGAGACTTAGCCCATTCAGCCACTGGATCTAGGCCCCAAGAATTTCCCAGGAACCCTAGAAGTTTAACCTGAGGAACACATGGATATTCACAATATAAAAGATCTTCCTGAAGCAGGAGTGTTACCGTGTTCATCTGGGCTTATACAAGTTACGAGCTCCAAGAAACCAACTTAATGACAGCTGCACCTTTAATTATAGTAAACTTATTATGGGATTTGAACATTTTCCTGCTGAGAAACATTAATTCAGTTCAAAAATGGCAAAGGCTCTAAATCTACTAGAAATCCTTAGAAGTTGCAGTGAAACATGGCTGAGTAGCAAAGTAGTCTTGATTTTTAGAAATACTTTTATATAGTTTTAAACATAACTATAATAAATGATATAAAGCTTTCCATTTCTTTTTAATCAGTTAAATAAGTACTTATTCAAAAACAAAAACAAAAATTACTTTGGACAGAGACAAAAATATGGGCTTGGAGGCCGAATTTTAGCTTTGTCTCTGTAAAGACTTGGGCATGTTATTTACTATCTCTAAGCCATCATTTAATTAATCTATAAAATGGGAGGGTTCATGTGATGACAAATTGAGAAAATGTCGATGAAGGTACCAGCATAAATTAGGCACTCAGTAAATGGCAGTAATTTTTAAAATATAAAAGAAATTGGTATATTTTATCATTAAGTTTAACACAGGTACTGCTTGGATTATAGTAAAGATAGGTGTTGTGAAGAAGTACTTTATTTACTTTATAGTATTTTATTTGTTTGTCCACTATGTCACCATAACTTGGGATAATTGTTGTGATAATCTGAGTCTTCTGTAGGAGGAAAGAAGACAACAAACTAGACAGAGTCAATCATAGTCTTAACGTACTTGCAGATGCTACTCACCAACTCAGCCTGAAGGTATAATTTATATCTTGATCCAAAGCCCTGGTTTTCATACATCACACATGATGTGCATATTCTCTTCTAGGATAATTTCATACTGAGTGTGAACCACTTACAAGATTTCTGTTCAAGAAATCCTGATTGGAAGAAATGAAATTTAGGAATGGGAAGGTCCATGTCAAAATCATTTATTTGGGCTGTGTTTACTAGTATATGGTTGGGCCACTATAAAATTATGTGTGAGTGTATGGACCTCAAACTTACTCTCCATTCCCTTTGTAAACCATAATAATTGATGGCCATCATAAGCCGAAGCTTAAAAGCCAAGAGGCAGCTCTCTTGTATATTCATACTCATCATCTCTTTCTGCCAGTTGGGTTAAATGCTTAACCTAGTGATTTCTATGTAGTCCCCAATCTGTTTATGCAAGTTCTAAGTAGAATTCATTTTATTATTAGTACTGTGGAATTTAATTAGCTCTCAAACTATTGAGTTTTGAATGTAAAATAAGTTGTTTCCATGAAAAATTACTTGCATCCTTTGGAAAGGCACAATAAAACAAGGTGTGTGTGTGTGTGTGTGTGTGTGTGTGTGTGTGTGTGTGTGTGTGTGTGTGTGTGTGTGTATAGGAAGAGCAGTCAATTTGGGCTGGACACAATGACTAAAAGATTTGAGAATTAATAATAGAAACAGAGAATTTTTTTTTTACACTCAAATTGCTTTGCAGATGCCTGTGTTTTTCTTATACTTTAAAACAATTGAAAGTAATTGAAAGCAATTACTTTCATTAATAAACAAATATCTTTTCACAAAATAAGGAATGCTTTTGTTATACTTTAAAACAATTGATAATTGAAACTTATCAAGGGTCTTAAGGCTGTGCTATATGCAAGAAAGGGTATATGCCATTTCCAAATAATAGATGTATCCACATAGAAAAGCCCTTGATCCTATGTGAAAAGTTTAGCCAACGAATATACATTTACATATTTTAAGTAAAATGTTTAAGGTATATACACATTTTTCTATAAATTCCCCTACATACACTTTAACCACATTTTCAATTAACCAAAAAGCAATTGTTCTTGATGGTGGTATATAAGGCTTCTTGTGTGAGAGTGTGTGTGTGTGTGTGTGTGTGTGTGTGTATTCACACACTCACCCATGTATATATCTATACATGTGCTTAAAGAAATTTTTGGAACAACATAGTTGAAAAAAGCTTATATAATGATTTCGGACATGGTAGAAAGTTTAAGTTAATGTAAACCAATACAGCTTGCCAAAACAAAACAAAACATACAAACAAAAAATAGTATAGGAAGACTTTTAAAAACTTTATAGCAGACAAAAAAAGTTTTTTTTGACAAATAAAAAAAGCATGTTTTGAAAACAGCAGTTTTGGTCTATTTATTCAATCTATAATAATACAAATTATTTAACTAAATATTGGAGACATTTTGAGATTAACAAGTCTAAAGAGAAAACTTTAAATCTCTCAGTTCATCATTTGATGAGCTATGATAGGGGCAAAAATAAACTCAAGGATCTTAACATATAAAGTTAATTCTCTGACACTTAAATAATTAGCCTAAATAATAAACTTTCCTAATACCTTTGTCACCTGAGTGTGTAATTTAACGTCTAATTTATAATAATTATGATAATAATGGTATCAACTGATTTTAAAGAATATAAAAACAGTTTAACATCTCTCTCAGAGTAGAAACATTATATTTCAAGCATAGCTCCTAGTATATTTGTAAGTATATCTATGGTTACAAAATGAAATTTTAAAAAATTTTAATGAGGCAGTCTACACTGATTAGAAAACGTTTTAGGGGGAAGGAAGAGAGGTTATTACATTTTTGTGCAATTATGTTATCCTCCAAATAAATCATACTCATATAGTATTCAGATATTATGAGTAATATTTTCTAAGCAAGCAGATTCAAATTATAACTTTAAGCGAAACAATACCACTTGAGGCTATCCTTTAGAGATAACAGCAATTGAATGGGAATTGTCACAGAACAATGTGGAGGCTTTGCTTAATTAATTAAAAGGTAAAGTTAACACTTCACTGAAAATAAATGTTGCGGCAATGCCTACATTTATTTTCAAAATCAAACTCATTTACTTTGTGACTATATTTTATTCCAATGACTTTCTATGCAACGTCACATGCTAAGTGATTAATGTAGACCTACTCTTTTAAAAGTGATGAGGACTTCAAAGTGAGCAAGAGTTTCTCAATTTTCTATCACTGAAAGCTACATTTTAATGGCTTAGAGGAGTGAACTGTTGGGGTTTTCTGCAAGGTTTAAATGTGACAGATAGGAATAATGCTATTCTTATACACTGGTCAAAACTCTGCAAAGTAACCTTTCTTTTCTCCTGCATACTTTGTGACATTTAACTTCTTGTTTCCCTAATGCTTGTCACAAATGTTGATTATAAAGGCTGCAAGTCTATCCCATCATGAAAATACTAAGATCCCAATTCCAAATATCAAAATATGAGAAAAAATAAAGCATACAAATTAATTACAGTATGTCACTGATACAGCCCAAAATGTTCTTTATAACAATACAAGATGTATAAATGACCTATAGTTGCAAGTGTGAAAACCTTTGCTTACGCACCTCAGGGACTGAAACTCCTGAAGTGGGCAGAGTCTGCTGAAAAAAGAGAAGTTCATATTAAAGCTGAAAAAAAAAAGTCAAACTGAAAACAAGTACCAATGAAGGTTCTTATATCACTACACACGTGTGAAATAAATGAATACATTACAAATATATTTCCTTGTCATAATTTTTCTGCTTACTTTCATTAATAAACCAAAATCTTTTCATGAAATAAGGAACACGCTAATGCAGAAGGGATTAGACTGTAGAATTACTTATCCAAAATACAATTTCATATACTTAAAGTAGACTAATCTTTGGCCAGCTTCACAGACCTCTCTACAATAATATTGATGTATTACATTCATATTTTGGAATGAGAACTCATCTCCAAGTTCCATTATCCTTCATAAACCATTCTTACTAATTTTTTAAGTTGTCCATTTACACAGTCCACCATTTCACTTTCTAGTCCAACTTTCAATCCTTTCTACAAATACTCAGTGTCTTTTGATGTAGACATAGCTTATGGTGCTGATTTTATTTTGTGATATTCTGGAAATAAAAAATATATATTCCATTAATAGCAGTAAAAAATAAAAAGATAATTAAATAAGTAGCAAAATTTTACTTGGGAGTAATTATTAAAAGATTAGGTTAAATACACTAAAACCAGTCTTCATAACAGCATGTCTTCAATTACCCACCACCCTTCCTTTTCTAAGTCACACTGGGAAAGTGTTTTTCTGGCAAGAAACAGAGAGAAGGTTACCAAATTCCAAAAGCCTGTGTCCTGTGGGACCTTATAACATAAAACACAAATTTGGAAGAATAGGTTATAAATCACACTCAATTCTGGATAAAGATTTTCCTTGGTTGCGGGGAGTAGGAAAGGTGGATGGGAAGCTAGTCCTTAGACATTGTGTGTCTCTAGAAAGAAGAGAGCAGTCAGTATATTTGAGTTTCCTCTCCTGGACAAAGCTATGTGTGTGAGACTCCCAAAATGAGAATGAAAGATCTGAGAGCACAGTTATTAGTTTACTGCCTTACCAAGTAGAACTCCAGGAAGGGAACAAAACCCAAAAGAATAAATAGCTCCATGTAAGGCTTCATGGCTGCTTGTACAGAGATGGAGTAGAGGATCCAATGTACCCAAAAGTGGAAGAGAAGGAGAAAAGTCTAGGGCAACCCTAGAGAAAATTAAAGTGTCCAGGAATACAACTCTATTTAGAATATATTTCCATAATATAAGTAAAAAATACTGCAGCAACAGATTTTTAGTAAAAAACAATCATGCAGTCTGGGAGGATGAATTCGAGTCAACTATCCCAATAACAGGAGAAGCCTATGAGGGCCATTGCTGTTGTTTCTCAGATGGATTGACAACAGGTTTGGTAGAATTTTCATTGAAAGCTTCTGATGTCAGTAATATTCTTTTTTTTTTTCACATCTTTATTGGAGTATAATTGCTTTACAATGGGGTGTTAGTTTCTGCTTTACAACAAGGTGAATCAGTTATACCTATATATATGTTCCCATATCTCTTCCCTCTTGCATCTCCCTCCCTCCCACCCTCCCTATCCCACCCCTCTAGGTGGTCACAAACCACCTAGCTGATCTCCCTGTGCCATGCGGCTGCTTCCCACTAGCTATCCACCCTACGTTTGGTATTGTGTATATGTCCATGCCACTCTCTCACTTCGCCACAGCTTACCCTTCCCCCGCCCCATATTCTCAAGTCCATGCTCTAGTAGGTCTGTTGTTTTATTCCCATCCTACCCCTAGGCTCTTCATGACATTTTTTTTTCTTAGATTCCATATATATGTGTTAGCATACGGTATTTGTTTTTCTTCTTCTGACTTACTTCACTCTGTATGACAGACTCGATTTCTGAGTCCAAGTCAGCCTATATAACACCTGGAGCAATGGGTGGTGGGGAAAATGTTTGCATTTGCTTCAGTCGGGACCAGCTCAAAGCATTTTGTCAGCCTTCTTTCTTTCTTATTTCTTGGTTGAAACTTAGACCTAAATAAACATTTAAAGACATGAATGTAGCCCTTCCATCTTTATAATAATATACAAATATATATATATATATATATATATATATTTTTTTTTTTTTCGGTATGCGGGCCTCTCACTGCTGTGGTCTCTCCCGTTGCGGACCACAGGCTCCGGACGCGCAGGCTCAGCGGCCATGGCTCACGGGCCCAGCTGCTCCACGGCATGTGGGATCTTCCCGGCCCGGGGCACGAACCCGTGTCCCCTGCATCAGCAGGCAGACTCTGAACCACTGAGCCACCAGGGAAGCCCTATACAAATATTTGATCTCCTCAAATCCAGATTAAGTGCCTTATCCTATCCCATGTCATTGACCAGGGACTCTCAAGCAATCAAACTAAGATGCCCATCAGGCAGTTTCTAGGGCATGAGTCTCAGATGCTTTCTACCTTGGGAAGCATCAACGCTCACTGTGCATATGTCTGTACAGAGCAAGTCAATAGAAAGCCAAGTGAAAAGACTATAGTTACCAAATAATTCAGACTAACAACCAATTGCAGTGCAAGAACTTCAAATAGCTCCTGTCCACCCTACCACTACCACCAATAAAATAAAATAAAATAAATCAATAAAGGATATTTTTGAGCTAATTATGGGCATATGAATATAGACAGAATAACTACTGATATTATGGACTAGTTAATATTTTCAGGTGTGATAACAGTATTGTAAATGTATAGAAAATTGTTATCTTAGAATGTGCCTGCTGATGTGTCATACTACCTGCAATTTACTTTCAAAAGGTCCAACTTAATAAATTATATATTATGTGTATATTGTAAAAATGTATATATATGCATACATAGTCATATATATACATATATATAAAGCATGATTGAAAAATAATAATTACTTCATATAGGTTGGGGATATACTGTATTCACTGTATTTTGTTTGATAATTTTTGTAATGAAATTTGGGAGAAAAACTGATCTTCCTTTCTAACTTTTTAATACATCCTCTTATTCCTAAAAGAGTGCAAAATTGTTTCTACAACGAAATAAAATATATGTGCGTGTGTGTGCGTGCATGTACGTGTTGCGTGTGTGTGTGTGTATTGGGTTGGCCAAAAACTTTGTTCGGGTTTTTCCGTAACATCTTATAAAGAAATATAGGTAAACATCTAGGTTGCTGGGGAAAAAAAGCAGAGAGAGACAGAGAGGGACCATTTGAAAATAAACGATAAAAGGGGTTCCTTAAAAAAATAATGTTTCAGATGAGGCAGAAGTTCATATAGTCAGGCATTAGCCTTTTCCAAATCTGTTCATTTTGAGGGAGTGTCTAATGATGGAAAAAGAGTTCTGAGTTTGGATTCACAGGGGTTTCATATGCAAAAATGTACAGGGGCCAAGAAGGTAATACAAATGGGCCCAATGCCACAAAAGGCAAAGACTGTGCCAAGTTGGATAATAGAAATCCCACTTTAAGGCATTCCCCACAGAAACACGATGGGATGAAATTGAAGCCTGGCTGCCATTTTGCTACCACTTTCATAGAGAATCTGTAATTTACAGATATTCATGTTTGCAGGCTTCGTTTCTCTCAGAGTAGTGGTGATGTGAGTTATCTACGGAGAGAGCGAAATTGGCAGAGAGGTAGCAAGATGAAGGAAGTAAGAAAATAGTAGAGATTCTGTCACTACTTCCCTGAGAATGGGAAAGCAGCTGATGAGTAACAGGATCAAGTGAAATTAAGGGCTCAGCTGGAACCAGAAGTAATAAATATGTAAGAGAGAAAGCCACCAGCTCTGAGAATTTCTCCAGTAATCCTCAGCCATCTGAGAGCAACACTAGAAATTCATTCCAAGAATAAGGGGGATGAAAAGAACATATATATGAGCTCACTTTCAATCAAGATATGTAGGCAAAGAGTGTACATTAAATTAACATGCTCATCAGGAGCCTAACCCTGAGTTACAAAAAGAAAACCACGGCATCTGGGCAAAAGAAAAAGAAGCAAGTTGACAGAAAACAAATTCAGAAATTACATACTTCTTTTTTATTCTTCCACGTATAATTTTGAAATATAAAGGATGAACAGAGTAAATGTTTCAGTTTTTTGAAAATTATCACGTGTGAAATTCTAAATGTAATGTATTTTTAATCAGAATTAATACAGGAAGTATGTATTTTTTATTTAATCAAATGTGAGGTGTGACTACAGAGGAATGTGATTGATTTTATTTAATCAGTATCATTTTAATATTAAATAGAATACACAGTACAGATAATTAGTTTAAAAGATGCATTTGCCTTCAGGGCACTTATTAAGTTTAACCTAATATCAAGAATTTTTTAAAGTCCTATTATTCTTAAGTATTGAGATATCTCTTGTCTTCATATTTCCTAACATGTAATCATTTTAAATTGACAATTTAATTCAAATTGTCATAGGACAAAGAAAAAATTCTTTGATGGAGAGATTATTAGAGGTTTGACTTAGTTTAACTATAATAAGAGTATAGTACTCACATTAAAAGGGTCATCGGTTGTTTCAAGAAAAATTAACAGAATTATACCTCTACCTATATAAGGATGTTCATATTTTTAAAAAATTGCTTTCATGTTTATGGTCTCATTTAATCCTCCCAGTAAAACAAGAAATCCCATTTTCCAGATTGGAAAACTGAGAATCAGAAAGTTTAGATGACTAGCCAAGAAAATTGAGTTAGTGGCAGAATCCAAATCTATTGCTTCCCTTTGCAGGCTTCATTTATTAAAAGAACAGCAGGGTTCAACAAGAAGTTTTTTTAAAAAAGTTTCTTTTTAGCCATGTCTCATTTTTTAAGCGATTTGGAAATAAAATTAGTTTAAATGTTGATGAACACTCCAAATATTTAGAAACCACAAAGTATTACCGGTTCTGACAGGCTTGGATATCAGTATGGAGTAGCTGAATACAATAACTCCAGTGCCATGATAAACGTAAACTGGCCAAATAAAACTATTTAAAATAGCTTCTTTTCCTTATATAACTCGATATCCCTGGCATTAAAAAAAGTGAGAGACAGAAAAGCAGGTTTGGGAAAAGAACAACTGTCTTCCTAAAATGGTGCACTGCCTCAGTCTAAGAGGGGAAGCTGTTCCTTCCTCACACATGATAATAAAATGTATCCAGGACATCTCTAGGTATAGAAACTAAATACATATTTGGTTTCCATGAATTTTATTTTTACATTGAAGCTTCATAATTTCTTTAACCTTTTATGATTTCACACATCCTTAAGTGTGTACACTCACACATCTGAACACAATACAAATTTTAAAAGAAAATGGATCAGAAGTGATTTTTATACCTCTACTGCATTCATTAACATCTTTAATCAAAGGTTATTTCAGTGTATGACAAGTGTATCAATTAGAAGAAACATAAATTGTTTTTCTTTTCAACTGGTCCTTGACATATCTAATAAATATGTGTGGGGGAGGGTTGGATTGGGAGTTTGGGACTAGCAGATGCAAACTATTATATATAGAACAAATAAAAAGCAAGATCCTATTGTATAGCACAGGGAACTATATTCAATATCCTGCAATAGACTGCCAACAAACACATGAAAGGATGCTCAGCATCTCTAATCATTAGAGAAATGCAAATCGAAACTACAATGAGGTTATCACCTCACACCAGTCAGAATGGCCATCATCAAAAAATCTACAAACAATAAATGCTGGAGAGGATGTGGAGAAAAGGGAACCCTCTTGCACTGTTGGTGGGAATGTAAATTGATACAGCCACTATGGAGAACAGTATGGAGGTTCCTTAAAAAACTAAAAATAGAACTACCATATGACCCAGCAATCCCACTACTGGGCAGATACCCTGAGAAAACCATAATTCAAAAAGAGTCATGTACCAAAATGTTCATTGCAGCTCTATTTACAATAGCCAGGACATGGAAGCAACCTAAGTGTCCATCAACAGATGAATGGATAAAGAAGATGTGGCACATATATACAATGGAATATTACTCAGCCATAAAAAGAAATGAAATTGAGTTATTTGTAGTGAGGTGGATGGACCTAGAGTCTGTCATACAGAGTAAAGTAAGTCAGAAAGAGAAAAACAAATACCGTATGCTAACACATATGTATGGAATCTAAAAAAAAACATGGTTCTGATTAACCTAGGGGCAGGACAGGAATAAAGATGCAGACGTAGAGAATGGACTTGAGAACACGGGCAAGGGGAAGGGTAAGCTGGGACGAAGTGAGAGAGTAGCATATATAATGACATATATACACTACCAAATGTAAAATAGATAGCTAGTGGGAAGCAGCCACATAGCACAGGGAGATCAGCTCTGTGCTGTGTGACCACCTAGAGGGGTGGGATAGGGAGGGTGGGAGGGAGACACAAGAGGGAGGAGATATGGGGATATATGTGTACGTATAGCTGATTCACTTCATTATACAGCAGAAACTAACACAACATTGTAAAGCAATTATACTACAATAAAGATGTTAAAAAAATAATAAAATGGAAAAAAATTTAAAAATAAAAATGCCATTTTAGGACTTAAAAAAAAAATCCTGTAATAGACCATAAGGGAAAGCA
>NC_041218.1:69542722-69545789 GCF_002837175.3 Physeter macrocephalus
TGATTTCGCTACTCTAATAACTGCTCACAAAAATGTTCCATTCTTACTCTTGTTAATGTGATTGTTTATGCATATTTGCAGAGTTTCGTTCAGGAGATACTGAAGAGAAGGGTGTGTGAGGCTCACTCCTTAACAGCTCCCTCAACATTCACGTCTCTGTCCAGAAAGAAAGCACATCGAACCGTCAGGCAAAGTACAATGGACATTTGGAGACTTAGGTGGCGCCAAGTGTTTTCAATAAAAATGTTAAAAATGTTTAATAGTGATATTAAAATCATTACAAACACAGAATTCTATATATAAAAGCAATCAGCAAGAATAACGTTAATGTCTTGCCTACTTGATTATCTAGTGAAATAAAGCCATTAGAAATGTTATCCTACTTGGTTAGGTCTAGTAAAATTATCAGAAGCCAATATGGTTACGGAAGTGTTCTTCAATTTCTTTCTGGCTGTGATCCACAATAAATATTTGTATATTTACACAATTGTAAAATAATTTCACAAAGACCACTTATGCAGTGTGCACCACTCTCTGATCTATTATTCTCTTTTTTCATTTCTATTCTCCTCTACTTTACTTTATTATTTTTCTTCCCATTCCTTTTTTGAAGGTATAGATCCCTTAAATTTATTTCATACCTCACCAATTTTTTTTTCTGGGGGGGTGCGGCAGCAAAAACATAAAAGATAAGTTTAAAACATGGGATTCAGGGCTTCTCTGGTGGCGCAGTGCTTGAGAGTCCCCCTGCCGATGCAGGGGACACGGGTTCGTGCCCCGGTCCGGGAGCAGTGGTTGAGAGTCCGCCTGCCGATGCAGGGGACACGGGTTCGTGTCCCGGTCCGGGAAGATCCCACATGCCGCGGAGCGGCTGGGCCCGTGAGCCATGGCCGCTGAGCCTGCGCGTCCGGAGCCTGTGCTCTGCAACGGGAGAGGCCACAACAGTGAGAGGCCCGCGTACCGAAAAGAAAAAACAAAAAAAGCAAAAAACACATGGGATTCAGGGTAAGGCAGGTATTGCTTCTGACACTTGCGGGTTGTGTGGCTTTAGGTAAATTTCTTAATCTCTCTAAACTTTTTACTCTCTTCAAATGTAGAGGGAGTATCATAATTCTACCTACCTTTAGAATTAAAAGGATGTCTAGCAAATAAGTTCTCAATAAATGGTAATTGTTTTATTAACTGTAGAACCCAAATATTTCCACTGCCTGCTTAGGGCTCAGTAAGAAAGGACTGATTGCACTTTCTTCATCTGAAAATATTTTTGTTGCTAATAAGGAGGGACTCAACAGATTTATCTTTTAATGAAAGCATTTATGTGAGGGCTATTAGAAGAGACAGAAGGAAGGAAAGGGAGGGGGTGGGGAGAAGAGATCAAAGCCAGAAAGCAATGAACCAAAAGGAGAGGGGGAGCGGAGAGGCTTAGAAGAGAAGAGTGTGGGAAGAAGACAGTCTCCTTAATCTTAGAGACTGTCTCTTCCAAAATCTGAGCAAAGGAAACAATGAGTAAAGGAAGGATGGGAGTCAATATTTAGACCATGGCTTTAGTTTTGTGTTTGAAGTACTGCAAAATTCTTAAATATCAGATTCAAATAATTCCAAAATGCATTTCAAAA
Source organism: Physeter macrocephalus (assembly GCF_002837175.3). Classification (NCBI taxonomy): domain Eukaryota; kingdom Metazoa; phylum Chordata; class Mammalia; order Artiodactyla; family Physeteridae; genus Physeter; species Physeter macrocephalus. The sequence goes on from NC_041218.1 coordinate 69,544,339, forward strand.
ATGAAACATACATGTCTTATTATTTTTTCAGATTATTCTTTGGAACTCCTACTTTACAAATAGATCATTAAGAGTTACCTATTTATGGGTATGTGTGTGTATATATAATTGTTTGTGAATTTTGGGCACAGGAGTCCAAATGCAGTGGGTGGTTTGAAATAAAAAAGCACCCAAATAGAATAGATTAGTACCTACTGAATTTACATTCATAAAATGAATCAATAATACTCCCTGCTATGCCTATTTTTTCTCTCAACAAATATACGAACCTGTTCTAGAAATGTACCATTGTATCGTTAGTGTACCACTGCTTTCTAAAATACAGCAAAAGCACTGAAGGTAATGAAACAATATTAAAAATAATATTTAGAATTAAAGTATTATTCTGCTAAGTTTTCATTTTCATCAATCTTGGAAAAGACCTTGAATTTTAAAACTAATAAGTTATAATGAGATTTGTTCTCATCTTTTGCTCCTCTAAATATCCACTGATCTCACACCAAAGCATTTTCTAACCAGGTTAAAGTCCAATTCTGTACTCACATTAGGCTTAGATTCAATTGAGTTAAAATTTTACACTGACTGCCAGTCAACCTTATCATGAACTTTCATTATGTGCATGTAATTAATTGGGTCCAACGAACAATATCAGTACTGAGTTATAGACTCTTTTCCCCCGACCATATAATTAGAATATAATTACCCACAGGATATCAGAATGATGCAAAACCTTTCCTCTAAATGCGCCCTCATTAGGAAACAAGTCTCAATGTACATTTATTCAATCAGTGTGAATTAATTAAAATGTTACTGAAATAAAAGAGGGCAGCGATAAAGAGTATCTGATATCTATTAAGAGACTATCACTTGAGATCTGCATGCACGGTTTATATTTAAACCCATTTAGCTCAAGTAGGAACTTTGCCATGTAATGTTACATATATCCAGTATGCTAGGAAATCTGAGTAAACGAGTCAGTGTGTGCCATTGTTTTTGAAGAGAACATAATACACAATGAATACAAACATCCTAAAGAATCTAGGTAAAATTCCAAAGGCCCCACCACTCCCTGATGAGTCTACAAATTTGTTACCATCAAATGGAACATATTTGGGGGACAAAAGTCATTTTTACTTGAAGTATTCAGGTAATTAGTTGTTCATCTCATACCTTTTCATTACAAGTCTGACCTATTTATTCTGATCTGGCTTAGGACATGATGGTTGGGAAAGTCTAGACTTAACCAAAGCACGAACTACTTTTTTTTTTTAATTGAGAAAATAGTCTCAATTACTCAGGCTAGATGAAGTTATTTCAATCGCATGTTTTCTTTAAGCAGAAGATTCCTATGCACCTAAGAATCTATTCTTTTTTTTTTTTTTTTTTTTTGCGGTACGCGGGCCTCTCACTGTTGTGGCCTCTCCCGTTGCGGAGCACAGGCTCCGGACGCA
>NC_041218.1:69545917-69549900 GCF_002837175.3 Physeter macrocephalus
GTGGGATCCTCCCAGACCGGGGCACGAACCCGTGTCCCCTGCATCGGCAGGCGGACTCTCAACCACTGCGCCACCAGGGAAGCCCAGAATCTATTCTTTTTAACAGTATGCATGGTATCATACCACACATTCCAATTACACAAAACATGGAAAAAATAGTAAATGCATAAGGAAGCCATAGGACATATGATCCATGTCCCACGGAAAGCTGCTGATTCACATAAAATCATTCTTCCTAAAAGCTATTTATCTTGGTTTCTTTAAACCTGTCATATTGTCATATGCAATAACATTTTATTGAATAACTAATAAATAACCATAATACAAAGGAATACTCAGCATTATTCAAGAGCAATATCATAAACAGTAGAAAAAATTTTAAAGCTATGTAGCATCTCTGTATAGTAAGATATAGAGAATTTCAAACCTTCTATGTTGTTGCATAATTCTTCAGACATCTTTAGCTTTAGAAGTAGTTTTTATAAAACTTTATTCTGGTAATCAAAATTTGGTATTCATACTTATAAATAAATATGCAGTGGAAATTCTGAATGAGCTCTAAGATAAATTAAGCCGTCTACAAATTGCTCTTTTTAATATATGCTTCAGAAGCAAACTCCAACCAATCTGTCAATTATTGCTAATTATTGCTTGTTTTTTTAAGAAATTTTAACTCCATGATATTGTATATTCTTAAACGTTCTGAATGTATGTTATATTTACAAAATGGTATAATATTTCATTCAGATATTAGATTGGTCTTAGGCAAGACCAAAAACTGAAAGAAATAATGAACTCACTCTTGCTAAGCAAGAAGGGAGATTACTGCAGACAGGTTTGATTTATTTTGAACCGGAAACGTTTTTTTAGAACTTCAGTAACAAAGACACGCAACTATAGTTGCTTGCTGAAAATGCTGTGATTTGAGTAACATTAACTAAAACACCACATTTACTAACGGTAATCACCACAAAAAGAACAAAAAAATTTCTAATATAATACGAACAGTTTTAAAATTGCATCTTGTAGTAAACATCAATTTTCATTTTCTGAGAATTAAGAGAGTATTTATAATATTTCACATGGACTACTGTATTACTTAAGCTATATTTTTTTAAATCTGGTTTTAAATATAATTTAATATCCAGAGGAAAATGTCTTTATTCTCCCCAGAATTCTGAACTGTTCATTTAAACTCTCTACCTGCAATACCACTTTATTTTAAATATTAGGCATTTTACAGTACCATCTATTGGATACTTTATATTACTGCAACAACATAACAATCACAAGCTTTTCAAAATTTAGTAATAAGTATAAAATACTTCAAATGCTACTCCAGAAACTAAACACAATGCTAATTTGACATTCATTAATATTATCTCATCATTATACACTTGAAACTCAATTTTATTAGTCTTTAACAATAAAATTCAATCATCATGGGTTATCAATGATTTAAAAAAATAAGCTTCCCTGTTGCATATTCATTTTGATTTGTATTTAATATTTATATCACTGTCTGATGTATTTTCTTCTTGACTCAGGAAAAAGAGTGATGACTGTTGGAGTAAAAGAGCTGAGTAAATGTTATTCATTAACTCAGGAAATATTTGTTGAGCACCTACTACATGTCAAATTGAATTAGGTGCTAGAGATAAAGAGATACACCGTTTTAGTGTGAGTGATAGGAATGACAGTGGTGCTATTCCATGAACACAAGGAACAGTTCAACAAGAAACAGGTTCCATACAGTTCCTGGTATGTTGGCTTTCAGATCTCTGTGGGATACCCAAGAGGAAATTTATAACATGATGCCGAGTATTCGAATCTAGAGGGTGTAAGGGAGAACAAGCTTAGATATATTCAGAGGTGGTAGTTGTAGTCATGAAATTGTATAAGGTAATTTATACAGAGCATAATGACATTAGAATATAGTTAAAAAATGGAAACCTAAACATATTTAAGAACAGAAAGAGGACTAGGAATTTAGCAATACGGATAGCGTGGCCAAAGAGGTAGAAGAAAAGCTAGTAGAAATGTCTTAGATGACAGACATATGAGACCAGACACTTCAAATACTGTCAAATGCTGCAGGGGATTCAAAAAAGATCATTCTTGGAAAGGATGTCTAGTAGATGCTGCTGGTAGTCCAAAGCAGATCCTTAGTTACCTGGCCAGGGCATCTACCCTCAGCTGCTCTGAGTGTCGAGTGCTGAGAACTCCCATCTGCCCATTTTCTGCAGAATTAGCCTTTGCTCACTGCAGCAGGCTCTCCAGGGAGCACCAGCTATCCTGCAGGAGGCCACAGCTAATAAATGACTGATACGGGTTACAAAATGCCAGCCCCTTGTTTTAAGTTGAGAAAAATCCTATGGTATGATTTTGTTTTAGAGCCCCCAAGGTTCAGGCCAAGGCTTAAACTCTCTCTGTGACCACTTCTTTGCTCAAAGTCTGCCTCTTTCCTCTTCTGCTTCCTCCTCCCTTAAAGATTTTCTTTTTTTAATAAAGAAACATTCCTCTCTTTATATATCACACATAACTAAATCCCCGGTTCATGTTCTACTCCTTGGGAATCCAACTAAAAAGAGTGCCATTGGATTTAGGATGGATGGCCAGAATAGTTTTAGACTCATTTTACAGTCAGAAATAAGAATAATGTGTGTTGAAGAGGAAGGAAGAAATTTGACACAGTGAAGGTATCTTTACACCTGCACATACTTATGGCTACATTAAGAGGCAGGCAAAGACCACATCATACACAAACATGGAAAATAACACTGTACAGGAGAAAGAACAATTCTTCCTCTGGTATGGGTTCTTTGACAGACAAGTAACTAAGGTTATAAACAGAGAAGTTCAAGCACTGGACTCAAATTATACTGCTGTCAAACGCTACCTAATATGAGCATGTTGGACTACACCTTGTTTGAGTTTTTTCAATTGGAAGCTCACAGATCAGTATATTATTATATTGTGACTAATGCCATAAAGGGAGAAAAATGGGGAGTTCTAGGAGAGAGACGGGCAGAAAATGCTCAAATGAAAGAAACTGGAGGAATGCAGGCCTTGGATGACTCAAGGATGTTGGAGAACTGGTAACCAAATGAAATAATTTGAGAATATTGGTGGTTGGGATGAAATAGGAGTAAAGTCATAGGGAATAGAACACTAGGTGATCAGCTATATTCCTCCAGAATTTGGGTTTCCTTGGGCAAATGGGAAGGAATTGGTGAAAGCTCCTATGAGTATTAGGAACAGAATTTAAAATGATAGATTTTATCATCTACACTGGATAGCAAGGAGTGGACATGGAGGTCACCCACAGAACTAAACTATCCTTATTCCATATAAAGGGAAAACAGGCTGAACTAAGGAATGAACACAGGATTGAGTCAAAAATCACTTCACTATGCATGAAACTGCTGTATGGACAAAAAGTTATATATAAATCAATTCTGGCTCAGGTTTTAAGTGAAATTTGAGATTAGACAAGTTATATTTAATAGTAAAACAGAGGAAAGCATGTATCTAAATACTTCATGAGCACCACCATTTCATCTGGAATCATTAAAACCACAAAGGTTACCTTTGCAAAAGGTAGAATTTATTCTTAAATGTCTAGTGGTGAAGGGACTCATTTTTACTGAACTCAAAATTTAAAACTTAGAAGATGTGAGTGATGTAAAGCATTTATTTCTACTGTAATGAAACCAGATCTGGATATTTGCCCTGTACTAACCCCAATCCTTCTTTGGGGGATATAAGCAGAAATACCAACACAAAGGTATACTTGGGAGTTTTTATGACAGTTTGGGGCCATCTGGTCTTACCAATGTTTAATAAGAATAGCCAGGGGCTTCCCTGGTGGCGCAGTGGTTGAGAGTCCGCCTGCCGATGCAGGGGACGCGGGTTCGTGCCCCGGTCCGGGAAGATCCCACATGCCGCGGAGCGGCTGGGCCCGTGAGCCATGGCCGCTGAGC